>NW_024070211.1:109941095-110111338 GCF_014754425.2 Oryx dammah | reverse complement strand
ACACACACACACACACACACACACACACACACACACACACACACACATGGACTGCTAAGTGTAAACAAGGGCAGCTATCAGGGACTTTGCCTTCATCTTTCTTATCTGAGTCAGCAGTCAACAGTGACAGAAAGCAAATTGGTTTGTCCATGCTGGTGAAGCAGAGGTTGGTGGTCAGCCTTTGTAGAGTAGAGAATGCCCTCTTGGTGAGATAGTTAAGGCAATGAAAGCAATCTGGGGCAGTTTGTACCACATCCTACAGTGAGAGTTCAAAGACATCTGGAGCACACACATTGTTGGGTAGATGAGAAGCAAACCTTTTGGTGGGATACATTTTGGAGCCAAAGTGGCTTGAGCTAGTATTTTCTGAAATGCTTTGAACAATGCCACTGATCCATGCAGTCCCTGGAGGTAGTGTAAAGGAGAAGGGGAAAGGATGATTGCACGATTTCACGGAGCAGCCTCTCTGTCTTAGTCCTGATTTCAGAACCCTGGACCAAGGGTGCACTAGAGATTAAGAAGCCACGTGTACAATGAAGTCATGATTTATTTCCCTTCCAAGCAGGTGATTTCTGTGAAACCTGCTATCCTTTTGCACTATATCTGAATCAGAATTCAGCAGTTCTAACTTCTTGCCAACATACACACAGACACACACACACACACAGCTGCCATAAAATACTGCTCATGAGTGTCATGGTCTGGAGAAGAGATATCACTTTCCTGAACCAAGGATATGTATACCATAAACTAATTATTTATAAAAGAGTGATTTGTACTTGGAATCATAGTTTGATTTTATTAGAGATTCTTATTCTACAAGGAAATTCTAGGGGAATTTTCTAAGTGAAGAATGACTCAGCAAAGACCATTATGAAGAGCAAATTATCAGTTTCCTAAATATGAAGTTTTGCATTTTTTTGAACTGGAATATATCTATGTTTGAACATGACTATTAGAACCACACAGGGATTTAGGAACTATCTGTTCTAAATACCAATTTTTTAACAAAAGGAAACTGAGGCCTATAAATATGGAATGATTTACTCCAGATTAAGTGGCAGAGTAGAGACCCAACCCTAGATCTCCTACCTCCTATTCTAGCAGTTAAAAAAACTATACCATATTGTCTTTCTTAATAAAAAATTCTTTTAAAAAGTCAAAGGTCTGCATAAAAGTAAGCTCCATGAAAAAATATTAATTAGCACAGCAGAATGATGGTGCTTGCAGAGGATTCCAGTAGCCTGGACAGACATCCCCATTCACTTCTTCAGGAGCTGTGCAGAGAACAGGACTCCAGCCTCTTGTACTAGCAGCAACCTCAGAGTATAAGGAATCCAGAACTGAAATGAGTACTTTCTGATAGTTCCAACACACCTACCTCCATATGCTTTGCAAAGTCCATATTTTGTAATATGGTAGAATCTGAGGTTGTGAAGCTCTTTTACATTATACCTTCAGATTTATAGATTAATGAACAGAAGTGTTTAGAGTTGAGGTTGCTTATTTTAAGCATGTACTGGAGATCTGACATCTATTCTCTTTTAGACTTTCTACTATTACAGGAATTCCAAACCTAGCAACTCAAAAGACTGATCTCAAACAGTTTTGGGGTTCAGCTGAAGTTCAGCCCTGTTCATTTGTTCTTTATGTAAAGAACACAATTGATTGAAGCCTTTATTTATATTCTCCACTAGAAATGCTTAATATAAGACGTGATTCTCAACTTTTGCTTTTGATGAACTTGCTGTACTATGGGTGGATGTTCTATTTCTGAATTTTAGAATCAGTAATTGCATTGAATTTTCTCTTTTTAAATTTTCCCATAAATTAAAACAAAATATTAGTATCTGATACCATCCTAGAATCTAGCATAAGTTGGTATCTGATTTAGCATCAAATTTTAATTTTTATTATTTTAACTTTAATACCTCCATATTTTATGATGTTTTTCAAAACACTGGAACAGGTATTTTGCTACTGGAACAAAATTGAGTATTAGTGATATATGATCAATCACAAGCAGCCAACTAAATTGAGAAACAAATTCAAAAACTGCTGTTACAACAACTGGACAGCAATGTGCAAAAATATAATTTAAATATAGAGCTTACAAAACATATTCTATATGTGCGGTAATTTGCTTGATTATGTGGGGAAGACAAAGAGAAATAAGACAAGGTCCTTGCCTTCAGTCTAGTAGAGGACGGCTGCCTTAAGAGGTTAGTGACTTGCCTAAGGCCATAGCTATTGCTGTTGAACTCAAATTAGTTCTTTTAAAATTCTAAATCTTTTACTTTTCTCAATACAGTTCATGATTCTCACAGGCCACAATAAATTCCAGATGTTCTATAGTTAAACATTTTAAATAGCCCCATGAAAACTGTAGAAGGAAATGAAATAGACTACCGATCTTAACTGTGGAAGAAGATAATAGGGACAAGGATGGGTTCCATTATATTAAAGTAAAATATTCTATATAATGAACAGTAACAAAACCTTAAGATGAAAGAAAGTGCAACAGAAAGATTAAAAACAAATTAAAATATAGAGACACGCTATTATACATAATGTAGAAAGGCTGAGGAAAGAGAAAGATGGTGGTGGTAATTTAGTCGCTCTGTCGTGTCTGACTCTTATGACCCCATAGACTGCAGCCCGCCAGGCTCCTCTGCCCATGGGATTCTCCAGGCAAGAATACTGGAGTGGGTTGCCATTTCTTTCTCCAGGGGATCTTCCTGACCCAGGAATTGAACCTGGGTCTCCTGTATTGCAGGCAGATTCTTTACCAACTGAGCTAACAGATATATTTATATATGTTGAAATACAGTTACGAAATGAGATACTGAAAAATATTCAGCCATCTTGACAAAAAGCTTCAGTTAAAACAATTACTACTGCCTTTCTATTAGGATAAATGGAAAGGTCAAAAGACAATGTGGGAGTGGCCCTGGATACACAGATGAGTCTGCAGGCTTCCCCTCTCCTGAAGTGACTTGACAATGGATAACAAAAGCTGAGCGATTTGTTTCAAGGACCATGTTCCAACAAAGTAAACTGAAAGAGAACAAAAAGACCACTTGTATGAAGATGGATGTAACACTTTCTTCAACAGAAAAAAGATAGAATCATTATAAATATTTAATAATTGGAGAGAAATGACTGCTGAGACATAAATATGATGTCATGTCATGAAAGCACCAATGAGGATAAAAATGGCTATGATACTGATACATGAAAATTCAAAATTAAGAAAAAGAAGCAAAACACAAAATAGCATATGGTACACTGATTAAATCTTTGAGAAGTTTGTCAAGATTTTTTTCCTTAAAAATTAAAAAAAAATGAGGCGTGTAGAACAAAAATTATTGTTTCTTTCAGCATATAAAGAAATTACAGGTGAGAAAGACTAAGTCTGTAAGTGGCAGAGTGGATGCATGAATCCCTGTCTTTTAGCCCTTGAGCCAATCAGTTTGCCCATAAGAGATACAAAGCAACAGGATTATCTGGCAATTTCCTAGTTCATTTGACTAGTTTATGTAGATAAACTGGGCAATTTGAGTTTGAAGACATACATTAGAATATGAGTTATTTACTTTGGAGACAATGAAGTTCATATTCTGTAAGTAGCCAACTTCTGCCTCACATAAATCTTTGTAAGCCAAGCCAAACTTCAGTTTGGAATACTTTGGGTTTTGTGTGTGTGTGTGTGTGTGTGTGTGCGTGTGTGTGCGCACGCATGCTCAGTTATGTCCTATGCTTTGTGGCTCCATGGACTTTAGCCAACCTGGCTACTCTGTATGGAATTTTCCAGGCAAGAATACTGGAGTGCGTTGCCATGCCCTCCTCCAGGGGACCTTCCTGACCCAGAGACTGAACCTGTGTCTCTTGCATCGCCTGCGTCGGCAGGTGGGTTCCTTACCACTCCTACTGTGCTTTTAAAAAGTATATTATATCATGAACACAAGTTTGCATTTAACATAGGTCTCTTTCCTTTTCAAGAATCTCTGTACATTTTTTTCCCCTGCACCTTTTTTATTTCATTTTTGAGATCTTGAACACACCCTTCTCTTCTGAGTTGTCACAGAACTCTATAATAAACTGGATATAAATCTGTCAGAAAATGCAAGAAATATGGAGGGAGTTTCAATAGCACCAGGAAATGCTAAGTCATGTCTGATTTAGGGAATACTCCTTATTATACGTGAACCATGAACTTCCAGATGTTCAAGCTGGTTTTAGAAAAGGCAGAGGAACCAGAGATCAAATTGCTAACATCCTCTGGATCACTGAAAAATCAAGAGAGCTCCAGAAAAACATCTACTTCTGCTTTATTGACTATGCCAAAGCCTTTGACTGTATGAATCACCACAAACTGGAAAATTCTGAAAGAGATGAGAATACCAGACCACTTGACCTGTCTCTTGAGAAATGTGTATGCAGATCAAGAACCAACAGTTAGAACTGGACATGGAACAACAGGCTGGTTCCAAATAGGGAAAGGAGTGCGTCAAGGCTGTATATTGTCACCCTGCTTATTTAACTTATATGCAGAGGACATCATGAGAAATGCTGGGCTGGAGGAACCACAAGCTGGAATCAAGATTGCTGGGAGAAATATCAATAACCTCAGATATGCAGATGACACCACCCTTATGGCGGAAAGTGAAAAAGAATTAAAGAGCCTCTTGAT
Source organism: Oryx dammah (assembly GCF_014754425.2). NCBI lineage: Eukaryota > Metazoa > Chordata > Mammalia > Artiodactyla > Bovidae > Oryx > Oryx dammah. The sequence goes on along the minus strand of NW_024070211.1, from coordinate 110,106,645 downwards.
GAAAGTGAAAGAGGAGAATGAAAAAGTTGGCTTGAAACTCAACATTCAGAAAACTAAGATCGTGGCATCTGGTCCCATCTCTTCATGGCAAATAGATGGGGAAAGAGTGGCAGACTTTATTTTTTGGGTCTCCAAAATTATGGCAGATGTTGACTGCAGCCATGAAATTAAAAGATGCTTGCTCCTTGGAGGAAAAGTTATGACCAACCTAGATAGCATATTAAAAAGCAGAGACATTACTTTGCTGACAAAAGTCCATCTAGTCAAAGCTACGTTTTTTCCAGCAGTCATGTATGGAGAGAAGGCAATGGCAACCCACTCCAGTACTCTTGTCTGGAAAATCCCATGGACAGAGGAGCCTGGTAGGCTGCAGTCTATGGGGTCATGAAGAGTCAGACACGACTGAGCGACTTCACTTTCACTTTTCACTTTCATGCATCGGAGAAGGAAATGGCAACCCACTCCAGTGTTCTTGCCTGGAGAATCCCAGGGACAGGGGAGCCTGGTGGGCTGCAGTCTATGGGGTCGCACAGAGTTGGACATGACTGAATCAATTTGGCAGCACCAGCAGCAGCATATATGGATGTGAGAGTTGGACTATAAAGAAAGCTGAGCGGAGAAGAATTGATGCTTTTGAACTGTGGTGTTGGAGAAGACTCTGGGGAGTCCCTTGGACTGCAAGGAGATCCAACCAGTCCATCCTAAAGGAAATCAGTCCTGAATATTCATTGGAAGGACTGATGTTGAAGCTGAAACTCCAATCCTTTGGCCCCCTGATGCAAAGAAATGACTCATTGGAAAAGACCCTGATGCTGGGAAAGATTGAAGGTGGGAGGGGAAGGGGGCAACAGGGGATGAGATGGTTGAATGGCATCACCGACTCAATGGACATGAGTTTGCGTAAACTCCAGGATGGAGAGGGGGGTGATTGGTGATGGAGAGGGAGGTGATTGGTGATGGAGAGGGAGGCCTGGTGTGCTGCAGTCCATGGGGTCACAAAGAATTGGACACGACTGAGTGGCTGAACTGAACTGAACTCCTTATTCCTTAATTCCAAGTCATTACATGGCATGACTGCACAATTGTTCAAGCCTGTGGTGAGAAACAAATGGCTGAATTCAGTTGATGGCTTTGTTCTGTAACTTTAAATGATTTGCTTGGGAATTTAATATTTCAATTTTCTTTATTGAACATGCAGGTATATTCTAACTAGAGTGGCTAGATCAAATACAGGGTACCTGCTTACATTTGAATTTCAGATAAGCAGCTGATACCTTTTGAGTGTAAGTATATCCTGTGCAATATTCAGGACATATACTAAAAAGTGATTTGTTATTTATCGGAAATTCAAATCTAGCCAGGTGTTCTATTTTCTCCTCTAAATCTGACAACCCTAATTCAAACACAATTTTAAGTCACAAATGAGGCTTTTTGTTTCTCTCCTAGCATCTCAGAGATAAAGAAGGACTTCCTCTGTTCTATTTGACTTGCTGAGTTAGAGCTATTTTGGCCACAAATGCTCTTCCCAAACATTGACCCTAAGACTGTCTCCCTTTTCATCACCTAATCTGGATGTGCCAGTTCTGGTAAATTTCCTAGCATGGTTACAGCAAAGGAAAGACAACCACAGGGATGGCAGGATGGGTCATGCAGCTTGAATATTCTCTGGCTTGGTGGGACAGTATGGATTCCAAGTCTTGTGGAGTGGGAGGGCTGGGAGCAGGGTTCCAAGGAAAGCCACTCTTTTCCACGCTCCTTGAGGGCCTCAGCAGACATGGGTACTTTCTGAGCAGTAGGACTGCTGATTTGATTGCCATTTTGTGGATGAGGCATTTCCAGGCTTGCTGGCCAAGTAAAACATCCTCTTGAAGCAAACAGAGTTTGGATTTACAGATGGCAAATCCTATATGAGGTTATGAGATACATTCTATTTAGGGTCATTTTCTTCACACTAAAGCAGATGTTCAGGTTTTAAAAGTACCAGTGCCCATATATAATGCAGAGAGCCCAGCTTGGTGTTCTGTGATGACCTAGAGGGGTGGGATGGGAGGAGAGGAGGGAGGCTCAAGAGGGAGGGGATATAAGTACAATGATGGCTGATTTGAGTTGTTGTACACCAGAAACCAACACAACATTGTAAAGCAATTTTCCTACAATTAAAAAATAAATTTAAAAATTACCAACGCCCAGATCAGGACCTACTACACATTCATGGACTGTAGCCCACCAGGCTCCTCTGTTCATGAATTCTCCAGGCAAGAATACTTGAGTGGGTTGCCATGCCCTCCTCCAGGGGATGTTTACAACCCAGGCATCAAACCTGGGTCTCCTGCGTTGCAGGCAGATTGTTCACTGTCTGAGCCAGCAGTCAAGCCCTAGATACAGATAGATAGATAGATAGACAGATAGACAGACAGATAGATAGATGGTGCTAGTGGTAGTTTAGTCACTAAGTTGAGTTTGACTCCTGGGACCCCATGGACCAGGCTCTTCTGTCTATGGGATTTCCCAGGTGAAGATAATGAAGTGAAGTGAAGTGAAGTCACTCAGTCGTGTCTGACTCTTTGCGACCCCATGGACTATAGCCTCCCAGGTTCCTCTGTCCATGGGATTTTCCAGGCAAGAATACTGGAGTGGGTTGCCATTTCCTTCTCCAGGAGATCTTCCCAACCCAGGGATTGAACCCGGGTCTCCAGCTTTGTAGGCAGATGCTTTACCGTCTGAACTTCCCCAGTGGTTCAGATGGTAAAGCATCTGCCTACAATGTGGGAGACCTGGGTTCAACCCCGGAGTCAGGAAGATCCTCTGGAGAAGGAAATGGCAACCTACTCCAGTATTCTTGCCTGGAAAATCCCATGGGCAGAGGAGTTTGGTGGGCTACAGTCCATGGGGTCTCAAAGAGTTGGACACAACTTTGTGACTAAACTTTCACTTTACCATCTGAACCAATACTGAAGTGGGTTGCCATTTCCTTCTCCAGGGGAAATCTTCCTGACCCAGGGATAGAACCTGTGTCTCCTACCTTGCAGATGGATTCTTTGCTGCTAAGTCACCAGGAAAGACCAGATGGATGGATAGATAGATTTAATTTCCTTAGATGGTTCTAACGTGCAGCATGGTTGACAGCCATGGTACTAGACCAATAAGAACCGCATTAGCATAAAGAGTTCAATGATTTGCACTACTTTAAAAATGCAGTCTGTGGGACTTCTCTGGTGGTGATTCAGTAGTTAAGACTCCTCACTCCCATTGCAGGGGGCATGGGTTTGATCCCTGCTTGGGGAACTAGGATTTCTCATGCTGCTTGGGCACAGCCAAAAAAAAAAAAAAAAAGAATGCAGTCTATAGAAAATTGTATAATTATGAAGTCTGTGGAATTAGGGTTTCCAGACTTAGGAAAAGAAAAAAAATATTTGTCTAGATTTGAATTTCAGATAAACAACCAGTGTGTTGTAAACCACTGGCTCCTGATATGCTGTTGGACATGGGCTGTGTCAGAGAAGCTGAGTCTTGATAAGGAGTTGTTGTGGTTCAGTTGCTCAGTCATGTCTGACTCTTTGCAACCCTATAGACTGCAGCATGCCAGGCTTCCCTGTCCTTCACCATCTCCTGGAGCTTGCTCAAACTCATCACTGAGTCGCTGATGTCATACAACCATCTCGTCCTCTGTCACTCCCTTCTCCTCCTGCCTTCAGTCTTTCCCAGCATCAAGGTATTTTCCAGTGAGATGGCTCTTTATATCAGGTGGCCAAAGTATTGGAGCTTCAGCTTCAGCATCAGTCCTTCCAATGAATATTCAGGACTGATTTCCTTTAGGATTGACAGGTTGGATCTCCTTGCAGCCCAAGGGACTCTTAAGAGTCTTCTCCATATGGGAGAAGGCGAGGGTGGGATGATTTGAGAGAACAGCATTGAAACACGTATATTATCATATGTGAAACAGATCACTGGTCCAAGTTCGATGCATGAGACAGGGTGCTCAGGGCCGGTGCACTGGGATGACCCTGAGGGATGGGATAGGGAGGGAGGTGGGAAGGGGTTTCAGGATGGGGCACAGGTACACCATGGCTGATTCATGTCAATGTATGGCAAAAACCACTACAATCTTGTAAAGTAATTAGCCTCCAATTAAATAAATTAAAAACAGAGTCTTCTCCAACACCGCAGGTCAAAAGCTTCAATTCTTTGGCACTCAGCCTTCTTTATGGTCCAACTCTCACATCCATACATACTGGATAGGGAGTCAAAGGGGAGAAATCATGCCTTGGAAGTTCAAATGTTCCATTTTAAGTCATGATATGGAAGATGATAATCTCTGTGGTTCAGCTCCCTGCTTTTATGTCTAGGGGTTCTAAAGGTCAAGGAGCTTGGGCCCCTCTGCTGGCCTCTGCTCAGAACCTGGGCTTGGACTCAGGTCTTTTGATTCGAACCCCATGGCTTAGGTCATGGCCTGTAGTTTGATGCTTGTTCTTTATCTGAGACATTCTGACAAGTTTTCAGCTTACTACATCTAACTTCAGGAAAGACTAAGGAATTCAGTAGGTTTTTGTAAAACACACACACACACAACCAGAAAGAGAGATTTTCTCCTGGGGTGCATGTAATTCAGATCTTCCTTTCTAAGATGAAAGGAAAGCTACAAATTTTCCCAGTTGCCATGTTATGTCATGAACAATCTTCTTCAAAATTGCAAAATTGCTACAAAGAAAACATCCCTGAGTTACATTAGTGCCTGTGGAAGATGGTGGAGTTTTAAATCGTCTGTGTGGAACTTTCTCCTTATTTAGTAAGGGAAGTGGTAATAACTTCTCCTGAAACTATTTCATAGCTCAGGGCTTGACATACACTCACCACATAATGAATGAATGAATGGTGACTATTCATCGTTCTCGTTAAGGTCTGTTCCATTTCTGTGGTGCACTCTTTGTTTCTGTCAATTGGGATATTATTGCCAAGGACTTTCCTATCCTGGGACACCTCTGGGGAACCTTAGTCTGCCAACAAGGGAGATGAAAATGGCCTTTAACCAACAACGTTCGTTGTGTAATTTTTTCTTAAAATCATTTCAGTATTTTTTCTACAAATATATATTCACTTTTTTAAACAAAAATTAGTCATTCATATACTTTGTTACTACTTTTCCTCATACTTAACAATATAAATGTTTTTCCATTATTTGGCCTAATTTAAAAATAGTATCATACTTTGAGTTACATTTTTAAAGTAATGAATGACATGATGTTCAAATAAGTTAAGCAATGAAAAGAAAAGAAAAAAAAAAAACAAAAAACCCTGATCCCATTGACATAATAGCAGCAAATGTTGGAACACATTTCTTATCTGTCTTCCTGATTTATCTAAATGGCATCAATTCTAAAGTTGCATGCTATTTCATTTTATGAATGAACCGTAATTAACTTATACAATTTCTTGTTTTGGGCACAGAAGTTGCTTGCAGTGTTTTTCAATAATAAGTAATGTTGTGGGGAATATACTCATAGTTTGAACTTTGACAATTCACATTATTTTCTTAGGATAAGTCCCTAGAAATGGAATTATTGGCCACAGATTATATATATTTTTAAAATTTACAATTTTTATTTCCAATTGCCTTCTAGGAAGTATGTAGCAAAATATACTTCTATCACCTGTACCTGAGATGACTTGTTTTTGAAGGCTTACAGTATCATGGACCAGCATCTTTAAGAAAAAGCCTGACAATTCAATAGGTAAAAAAAAAAAAAAGGCATATCATTTGTTTTGATCTGTATTTCATTAACTACTTGAGAGGGTGAATGACTGCCCTTTCCTCCTGTCCACGGTTATCAGTCACCTGTGTTTCAGGATTCCTCTTGACCTGGTAGCAGCAACAAAGTTCAAAGGTCCTGGCTGGAACTTTGAGGAACCCGTTGCACTTTGGAACCATGGACCTTGAGAAACCAGTTGCCTGTCTGGTGTAATGAAATGGTAGATGAAAGTTTCCATTGGCTAACAGGTGTGGAGATGCCTATTTTTAAAATTACTATGTTGTAGGAAAGTATTTTTCAAACTTCTGTCATTCAACTGCCACATAAACTTTTCTTTTTTTGCTATATTCAAGACACCTGTATTGTTCTTTAATATTTTAAAAATCAACTTAATTTCTTTTTTCACTTAAATACACTTCTTTTAAAAGGAAGCTATTCCTTTTAAAATTCCACTCACTATTGTAAGTGGAAAATATGTGTTATTTGCCATAAATAGAAGAAAATCATAAAGTATATACAGTGAGAATAAAACATATTATTATACCTGAGCTAGATTCTACTTCCCACAGAATGTTCTGGGCTTCTTAAAGTTTTGTTAAAAAGACAGGTGAGAAGAATTTAGGACATACTAATACCACTAAGACTTTCCCCTTAATCTGAAGAATTTAAAGTGAGAATTGTAAAAGGAATAACTTTCTTTTACACAATTTAGTGTTATTTAATGTCATATCCACACACCATCTAAAATCAATGTGCAAACTATCAGAGATCTACATCCCATGCTTTAAGAAACATGAATGTTGCAGAAGAAAAAAGGCAGGGGAGTCAGAAAAACCTAAGTATGAATCCCACCTCTAGGACTTGTTACAGGTCTGAACTTGCTGATGGTGATCATGCAAGTAAGGCTGCAGTGAGGATAGCATATAACACATGGAAAGAGAAAGCATGGCAGCGGAGGCAGAGCAGGTACGCTTAAGGGGCTGACATAATTCTTGGTATATGAAAGTTGTTTTCTGCCTTGTTTATACGTCAGTATCACCTAAAGACCTTTTGAAAAACACTAATGCCTCAGTCTCACCCCTGGAAATCCTAATTCAGTTGGTTAGGATTAGGTCTCTGGAATTGTTATTATTTTAAAAATGCCCCTCCCCCTTTCAGATGATTTTAATTTGTAGCCAGGGTTGGAAAAGACCAGAGATTTAACTCTTTCCTAAGAGCTTAGGTTGATTTTGTGGATTTGTTAGCTGCCATCTTGAAAGTTGGCCAAGGGTCAGAGAGGTTTTGCAAGGACGGAAGAAATTCTGGGAAGGGGAAGCATCTCCAATAGGGCCCTCAACATCATCAAGCATTTTCTTTGTCCTGGAAGCTGCATCAAATGGCTTGAGCCCAAAGCAGACACTGATTTCCCTGGACACTGGGAAAATCACTTCTCTTATTCCAAAAGAAAAGTTTTGCTGATCATGGAAACATTATATCTGGTTTCCAGAAGTACAGTGCTGCTCAGTAATCTTCTGGAAGTTTCTATTTGAATGTGTGACAAAGCTGAAAAGCCATTCGAACCTAATAAGGCTTCCTTAAAAGCAAAACAAATGCAAGGCAAAATCTCTGAGGTGTTAGGAGGCTTGAAACTGGTCAAAAATGTTTAAAAGGTACAAGCTTAGAATCAGTTATACAGATTCCAGTGGGTTGTGTTACTTTTCCTTCTTTTACTTTGCATAGTGGTCAGAATGTTTGTATCATGTCCCATCTCTCTGCTTTTAAGAGTTTTTAAACTGCTTATTTTGAGGTCTCACAGCATTCCTTTCCAGCCAGGTGTCTTCATGTGGGGATGACCCACTTCTTCTGTTCTATAACTTTGGTTCTGTAGGGGGACAGGAATTAAGGCGAAAATGGCCGTCCAAACTGTGCCCAGTGGGAAAACAGCATTAATTCAGCTTTTTCAAAAATGTCAACATGAAAAAAAAAAAAATCCACAACCTGGATCTGCTGCTTAGCAGATCCACAGTGCCAGGCAGCAGGCTGGGAGATGTCATTTCTGGAGCTCCTAATGAGATGCAAATCACCTAGTGAACTACTCGAGTGCTGGGAAACAATGTCCTGGGTAAAAGCAGATAAAAATGGAATGGAAGAATGTCTTTGAAGATTGGAATGACATTTTAAATGCTTGAGGATATGGGACACCAGATAGTGCTGGTTTTACTAAACTAATTGTGACTGGGTCTTTGATTCCTCATGGCAGGGGATTCTGGGGTGTTCATCCCCAGCTCTGCCTGGCTCTCTAAATTGGGCACCTGGTTCCGGTTTCTGTTGTGAGTGTGCAAAGGGCCACTCAGCTGTACTGACGCCAGCACTGGACTTAGGCCTGGGCATAGTTCAAGTTCTGGGTGAACTGCCTACCTCCTCAGGCCGCCACATTTTATCTGTAAAATGGAGTTGGACTAATACAGTGATATTTTTTTTCAACAGAGGATGGTGATGTGGGACGTTACATCTGTTCTTGCCTGGAGATTCTGAGCTGTTCTCCATGGAGTCACGCTCCTTCCCAGTGTGTGGGCATCTGTGTACAGTGAAAGATGTGGCTGATGGACGTTTGTTGCATGAAACCAGTGTGAAAGCAGGTAAAGGCTGAGAACCATTAGCTGAGATGCTCTTGAAGGTCCTTGCCAACTTTAAGATGCTGTAACTACAGACTTCCTGCTATTTGGCCTCTTAGTACCTCATCTGCAAAATGGACATAATGCAGTTGACCCTACTGGCTTGCTGGAATTTAAAGATGATCAATCAAAATACATTCGGGGGAAAAATTCTCCGTAACTACACCAGAACTTCATTCGAACACAATTCAGTCATGTAAAATGCAATGCTGCACAAGGTGGCCTCATCTGAACCCCTTTCTGGGTCATTTGGTTACTGATGGACTAAAAGACCACATTTTAAGCTCACTTAGTCTTTCCCCATGTGTGAGCAAAACCTGCAGTTTACAGATTAATGTCATACAGCTGTACAAACACCCACCCAGGTTCATAAATTCTACACTATTTTTACAAATAGGGAGAGCAGTCATTAGTATGAATGAGTTGGTTTGAGGGAGATTATACACACAAATGACTGACAGGTATGTGTACCTGTGGGAAACATAGAGAATGTGAATAACAGAGGAAATGAAATCACAGGTATGATTTTTGTTTGCATTAAACTAATGAGATGCAAAAGTGAAATCAATGTAGTATTAGTGGTGAAAAAATAGATTCCTCTGGTTCTTTCAGTTTTAATCTCCAAAAACCCAATAAAATAGGAAGTATCTGGGGGAGAAAAAGTTAAATAGAAAATAATTACATTTGGGTTATTTTCCTATTTTCTGCTTCATGTTGGAAAAAAAATTCTTTGGTACACTGTAAATGAAATCTGATTCAACTATCCAGTAAACATTTAAAGATTTATAAAAATAGTGAGACTCAAAGCTCTCAATTCTCTGCTTAGATTAAGAGTTCAGACTTCAGTTCTGTAGGGTCATACAGAATTACTTAATTTCTTTTGCTTGTTTTCTTACAGTTTGATATGAGGTTAACAAAAACCTCATATGGTTCATAGTGGTATGAACTCATAAACAAAATACTGATCTCTCATGCCCTCTACTTCCCTTTATTTTTATAGAAGGTTATTTTGTCATAAGCAGGTCATATGAGACCTGAGTTTGAGTTTCTCCACTGGACTCAAGATCTCTCAACAAATGAATGTCATCAACTTTCTTCCCCTTTAAATCCCCCGTCTCTGAGTCACCTGACCAGTATAGCTATAAGCACGTTCCAACATGTTGCAGAAAAAAACAAGCCAAGTTTAACCAAAGTAAATACTTACAGGTATTATCAGCATACCTGAAATGGGTATCTCCTGGTTATACAGTGATTTAGGCCTTGAAAAGGAAATTATCACCTTCCCTCAGGCTTCTTTTGGAGTGATTTTGTATACTGACACATATGAGTCATTGTGATTACTAAATTTGACCAAAAGACACATCCTGGTGTAATTTTAAGTTTCCATACTATATTTCAGGGTATTCATATCAGGAGTCTTCAACTCTTGAACCTACAAGAAACACTCTTTCAGTGTTTCCTGGCTTATTCAAATGAAATTTTAGCAATCAGAAGCCTGGTAGCATTTATGTGACAATGTAGGGAGAATCATGTTAACAGGAGCTCTCCACTGGAGCGATCTTGGGCATGCGTGATGGTGAGAGGAAACACGCCACTAGCTCTGGACGGGCAGGAGCTCCTGGATGACTTGGCACCTTCCCACTTCCAGCTCTCACTGCCTCTCACCCTGCATGAGCCGGGGACCCAGCAGGGAGGGGTTAAATGGGTTGAGGAGCCAGTCCAGCTGGGGGTCATTAGCAATCAAGGACCAGCATTAAAAGGCAGCAGGAGACTAAGGGTCTCTGACAGGCTTGGCTCCGTGCACCATCTGGAAGAAAAGAGGCTATCGAAGCTGGATTAAAAAAAAAAAAAAGACTTTGTGGAGATCCCCTTCTTGAAGACACATGAACAGTGATATTATTTTCCAAGTAGGTCCTTCCTTTTTGAGAGCGGGGCCAAACAGCCACATTTCCAGGTCAATCCCTGGCCATAATGGACCAGTCGCTGGTACCTGGGGCTGGGCCAGCCCAGGAACCTATCTAATGGCTTGATAGTGGCTAGTGATCAGAACATCCATGCTGGATAATGAGGTACTGGCAGCATTGTGAAGCCTGAGTGAGGGGCAGACTTAATAGCAAATAACATATTTAACTGTATGTTTGTGCATTATAAACCAATCTGTGACAAAAAAGAGAAAACCTGACAGCTTTACTTAGGATATTCCAAGTTGATCATTCAAGTTATAATTTTCGACACAATGAAAATTTAAAAACAAGCCAAGCTCACTTCTTAAGGTCATTCTTAGGCAATCTGTACAAAGAGGTAGCAAATACAGGCAGTCATAGATGTCACAACTGCATCTACCTGGTCACTGACAGTCACATTATTCACTAAGTTGCTTTTCTCTCTTTTTTCACTTTTGGGTCCCTCCTTCCCCTTCACCTTATCTATACATAAGAAAGAATCAAGTGTTTACAATACAGAATTGTATTTCTTTTGGTCACAGATTGTTGTAGGTTTACAGATGAATAAGCGTTATAACGTGATCCCTAAGATATATTACAAGACTAATTTAGAACAAGCTGCTAATCTCTTTGTAAGAATCATTAATATTATAGCTGAATTTCAAGAGGAATTTGCATTCCAAGTTCATTATTGTGTGATTCTAACACTGGTCTTCAGTCTACCTTTAACTCTGATAACAAAGAAGCCAGTGCTATCAAGCAGACTCAGGGTTGTATTTGTTTTTACATGGTTGGATGTACTCTTCTGGAATTGTTAAGAATGAATAGTAGGTAAAATCATCCTCAAGAAGTTTTTGGCAAGTTTATAGATGCCTGGGAAAGGGAAAAGTAACAAGGAAGATCTAGGACACAGCAGTCTCTCAGATTAGGGTCACCAAAGTGGAGTGGAGGGTCAGATGATACTGGCTGCTGATCCAGGCAATATACATAATTCGGAGAAGAAATCAAGGTGGTTGGCAGGCCAATAGAAACACAAGATTCTGAGAGTTGGGATTTGGATAATTTTTAGTCATCCTATCCTAAACTTTGGGCAAATTTATATACATTATTGGCTATCCTGTCAGAAGTATAAAGGTCCAGTCGCACAGGACAGAGCTTATTTAAAAGGAGATATACAAATCTGCAGAGACAGAACATTGCAGACTCAAGGCATGGAGGAATTCTATGCTTAAAGTTCTGTAGCTGGGCTCATGCTGATTTTGACAGTTCCCATGGGAAGTTTTCTTAGGTGTATAAGTGTGACTACGTGAACATGACTTCTAAATAATGGAAACTGAGCACTGATTAGGGTTATGGGTTCCTGGGAATGGATATGAGAAATTTCTTTCAAATAAATTGTTTGGTAAAAACATCCAACCTTGATACAAACTTACTGCCAGTCTCATACCATCCAAACTCCACAAAAGATCTGTCTACAGATTACTATTGTCTCTTTAGTATGGCATCTGTTATTTTATTGAAGGCAATAGCAGAAGACTTTTGCGCTCTTCTGCCTTGTCCTCTCCCATCCCTAGGGAGAGAGTCCTCAGAGAGGAAATGCTGAACTACTGATTCCATTTTCAATCTGCAGAGTTCCCTTAGGCTCCCCTGTGCTTAATGCTCCCATTTTGTGCAACTGGTGAAGTTTTGCCACAATAGATATTATTCCAAGAGCTAGTTGTTGGATATTCCATTATTGCCAAGTGACTCTGGCCCTTGCTCTTTAAAAGGATAAAACAAACAAAGAAACAAAAAAACATAATCTTTTAACACATATGACTTGTTGATAGAATCTTTATTTAGACAAGTTTTCCCAATCTTGGGTTAAATGTCCTGCTTCTGTGTGATGTTATATAGGTTACTTTGAAGCACAGCAGCCAAATTTCTGCTTCATAAAGATCAGGTTATACATCATCTAACTGCCAACAGAGCTAAGCTTCTAATTCTATTCATTCCAGAACATAGTTGGTTTGCAGTGCTGATGAATTTACTGTACTATTAACTGTGGTTGATCTGTAAGTCCTCATGAAGGTTAGTAAAATCACAAACAATAAAATAGACTTAGTGAATTTTTCTGACCTCCAAGATCTACAACTACTTGCTCCAGAGACTTTAGTCCCTTTTCTGTGATAACACAGCTTTGAAGAGTATATTTCCAGCTTTGTCTCTATGTACTGAGAATTACATATTCGAGGCTCACAATATATAAATTGCTTAATAATTGGAACAAGCATCTCACATCAAAATATGCAATTCAGATTCTATCTACTACCTAAATGCAAAATCCTTGAGAGGGCTGAGTTATGAAATTATTCAAACAGAAATATTTCTAAAAAGTTCTCAACTGGTAGAAAATACTATACCCTGTTTCTTTTCCCTGGGTATGATTTAGTAATAATTAAGTATCAGGAATATTTGGTATAAATATAATATGTTCTATGAAATAGAATAATACTTACACATGTATAGGGAGAGCAATTTTAATTTATTTGTGAGAACTACCATAGCTGGAAAAGGAATATCCAAAGGTACTTTACTTCTGCTCTTCAAGACCCACAGGGAGTTTTGTTTAAAACTTATAGAACAGTACTGACCACCTGATAGAGGGTAGTCAATTTCATCAACAGAACCTAGACATGTATAATCAGAGATCTCTGCCTCAGCCTCCCCTTTTGAAAATTAGCTACATTCAGCCACAGAGCATGATGAATATATTGGAAATAAAAATTTCTAAGTGGTTACTGATTGTTTGCCCTAATATCTCCTCCCCTCTGCTCTGGTAAAAGAACTTTATCCTTCCTGTGGGGAACATATTCCAGGAATGTGGATGTGGTTGCCTGCCCGTCCTCTGCCTCTTCCCCAGACCAGGCTGAACACATGATCTGGGTCTGGTTCCAGGCCTGGGAGCCTGGAAGAGTGTCTCCTACAGAGATGAGTTCATGGGTGGACACACAGGCCACAGGGCTGGAGCTCCTCTAGGAGATCTGAGATGGGGCACTGGAGGAGAAAGAGCCCTTTGCTCTTTGAGATCTCAAGTGCTACCTAGTGGCTATTGGCTCAGGGCTGGCAGTGGCCATTTTACTAACATTGAAAGTGACATCCTGAAAGGCTGAGCAGCACTGAGAGGGAGACATAGACAGAAGCCTAATGACATTGTTTAAACCCTAATAAAGTGCACTGTAGCCTAAGCTAGTTTGAGATGGGTTTCTGGTTCTTGGATCTAAATGAGTCTTTGCATAGTTCTTACAAACGAGTAACCTAAATAGTTATTGTCCTTCCTGCTAATTACCAGCATTGACACTCCAAACTGGCACCCAATATGGAGCTCACTGGGTTCCTTTTTCAGGAATGCCTAAGTTTCTCAAATGGGTGTAGTCCATCAAGATTAGGTCATTAGGTCCTTCTGAGCCACTACAAAGTTAATACATGGAGGTTCCTAAAGAAATATGCTTGTATGGTGTGTGTATGTGTATAGAATTTCGTAATTTTAATATTAGCTAGGGGTGGAACAAGCTAAGTGTGCCAGTGTAATTTGTGAGGCATCCATTTCTTATTAATGAAGTAAACAGAGGCATTTATGAGGAAACATGAGCAAGGAACTCAGCAAGCACGTGGGCAATTTCCCACCTACATCAGACAAAACATGAAAGAGTAACTCTTAATTACAACCAAATATTAGCTGGCCCCAGGGAACTCATCATCCCATCTCAAGGTCTATATTTATGAAAATTTAAGCAATGTCTTAAAACATGTTAATTTGTTCTTTGTTTATTTCTTTCCCTGACAGATTAATTTATTCCAAGGGACTTTGGTTCTCAAGCGCTAATATATCGATCAGGCCCACGTACGACATAACTAACAGCCTGGGGAGGAGATTTTGGTGGAAAACAAAAGTCTTTCTTGTAGTTTTCCTTAGGTAATTAACTTTGTATTTGTGGGCCCTGGAATGCTTCCAGTTTTCTTGGGATTTGCATCTCTGACTTTCAGATCAATGGTTAATTTCACAAGAGAGGCTAGGAGCATGGGGAGGGGAGGATGACGGAGAAAGGACTTCAGGCTCGAATAAGATGCTCAGAGTATATGGAGGCTATAAGAAAAGTTATGATTTTTTTTCCCTTTACTGGGTGATGTCTTTCCAAGAGTTTCTATGTAAAGGGCATTTAGACATTAATAAGAACCTGCAATACTGGCTCTGGAGAAGGGAAGGTGAGGAGCCTGTGAGGAATGCTATTTATCACTTATGGAAACATTTGTGAGTTTTGGATCTTTCCATCTTATTTAATCTCACTGGGAAGTCTGAGCAATGCTTACAAAGTGCCATCATTTTAACTTCTGTTAATTGCTTATCAGTTATTTTGAGGCCCATGAACTGTACTGAGAAGTCTGTAGAACTTACACACTATAAATATTTATATCTTATATAAAGAGAAAGTACATAGCAAGTAAGACATGGGATTAACCCTACACTCTGTCCCCTCACCAACATCATGCTTATAACTATATCATAAGACTAACTTACCAGAATAGAAAGCCCCCCAAAATGAACCTGTCCCCAAATTTCTGGCAACTTCTTAAACATCCCTGGATTTTGTCTATAGGGAAGTGAAGCCGCTCAGTTGTGTCCAGCTCTTTGCGACCCCATGGACTGTAGCCTACCAGGCTCCTCTTTCCATGGGATTTTCCAGGCAATAGTACTGGAGTGGATTGCCATTTCCTTCTCCAGCGGATCTTCCTGACCCAGGGATGAAACCCAGGTCTCCCGCTTTACCATCTGAGCTACCAGGGAAGTCCATGGATTTTGTCTATAGGTTGTTTTAAAGGCATACAAGTTTTAAAAAGTACATAAAAATCAGTCACCCCTAATCATATTATTTCCCTTTCACTAAATCTTTCAAATCAGCAAGCAGAGAGATTTCTGTCACTCTCTGGAATTCCTGATTTCCACAAGCTTTGTGCCTTTACCTAGAGCTTGTCATATACAACAAGCCTACATTATTAGTTATAAAATGCTAAATACAAATCATAACTCTAAGGTACATATTCTGACTGTGTAATATTGCTTTTACAAATGGGTTAAATGGCATAGACCTAGTCCTATGTACTGCTAGGACATAGACCTGAAATTTAGGTACCTACTACCTAAAGCAGCTTCCTGGTGGCTCAGTGGTAAAGAACCGGCCTGCCAATGCAGAAGACTCAGGAGATGCAGGGTTCGATCCCTGAGTTGGGAAGATCCCCTGGGGAAGGAAATGGCAACTCACTCCAGTATTCTTGCCTGGAAAATCCCGACCCAAGGATGAAACCTGGACAGAGGAACCTGGCGGGTTGCAGTCCATGGAGTCGCAGAGTCAGACACGACTGAGGACACGTGCGTGCACATCAAGTGAAAGCAGTAGCTGCTCCTGATTACTGTAATAGAGTGTTACTTTTATCCCAAATATTCCTATTGCTACCCCTAAAGTGCTTCTCCCAGCAGAAAGATCCACATCCCTGTCCTGTTGAACTCAGGAGTGGTTATGTGACTTTTTTAGGCCCATGAAACACAAAAGGAGGTGTGTATTTCTAGGTACAAGCTAGAATGTGGTTCATTCAATTTCTGCCACAATCTCTACCAGCAATGATCTGGATGAAAACCATTACAATACCCTGGACCCTGGAGTGGAGATGACACAAAGCAAAGCCACAGCCAAGCCACAGAGGTACAGCATGAGTGAGACATGAGCCTTTGTGGTTGTAAACCACTAAGATGTGTAGGGTGTTTATTTCTGCAGCATAATCTAATCTATCCTGACACAATATCTTAAACTAGAGATAGACGCTTCATTTAACTATTTGTTAGCTGGCATCTTATGAAATTGCCATTGGTAGTAATAAATGATCTAATAGAGCAAACTCATGTGATTCAGCTTATTATAATTGAGTAAAATTGTAAGATAAATTTGTATTCATGACTGCTTTCCTTCTAAGCTGTAATTGCTTATTAAGAGCACAATTATTACTTTTATTTTCCTTTTATGAGGAATATCATAGCAAAGTCAGAAATGGTGGGAATTTAAATATGCATTCCTAAATCCACAGCAATATCACTGATAACTGAGTGTCTTCCATGTGTCAGGTCCTAGGGATGCATTGGTGAGCAGGACAGACATGATCCCCGTCTTCACGGAGAGCCCATTCATTCTAGCGGTGGAGTTCAACTCTAAACAGGTAGATTATTGCAAATCATCTTAAATGAAACAAATCATCCAAGGCTTTGGTGTCCTTGGAGGGAATTTGAATTTGAAGCCAATGGGAAGCTACTGAAGGAGAATGGGAAGAAAAAAGACATGCACCAGTTTACTTCTTTAATCATTTTCTCTGGCTGGAGTACCACGTGTGTGGAGGCACAAGTGTGGAAGTAAGAAGACCAGTGAGGAGGTCAGAGGTGATGGCTATTTGGACGAGGCTGTGGTGGTAAAGAAGAGGTTGAGACAGAACCAAGAAATGTTGAAGTCAAAGCAAAAACAGAACTTGCTGAAGGACTGGATGTAGAAGGTGAGGGAAAAGGCACAATCAAGAGAAGCTTCCAGATTGCTGGCTTGGGTCCTTGAATGGATGGTATGCCATGTATTGAAATAGGAAACACAATCCACTCCAGCACTCTTGCCTGGAAAATCCCAAGGACGGAGGAGCCTGATAGGCAACAGTCCATGGGGTCGCAAAGAGTCGGACACGACTGAGCCACTTCACTTCACAGGGAAGACAGAGGCTTCTGAGGCTGTGAGGAAATCAGGGGTTCAGTTTTGGACATGTGAAGCATAGGATGTCTACAAAACATCTGAGTGGAGATGCTGAATGGGAAGCATGTGTGGAATGCAGAGAAACAATCTGGGCTGGACATAGGAACTGAAGAGTCATCAACACCTCAGTGGGATTTTAGGTTTGGGGAATAAAGGTAGATGAAGAAGAAAGATTATTGGATGCCTGAGGAACCCCAGTTTTAGCAGGAAATCAAACAGTAACCATGAGGTTGGGGGAAAGCCAGGAGAGTAACCTTCACAGACACTAAGAAAGGGTCTGGCTTATGAAGGCCAAGAGAAGAGAAATAGGAAAAGGACAGAGAAGCTCCCCTGGACCTAGCAAATCAGAGGCGTTCCAATGACTTGGGAGTGTGTTTCAGGGGAGTGATGAACCCAAGAAGTTCTGTAAGGGAGGAAATACAGGCAATAGGTACCAAAGATGTTTTAATATTTGGGATTGACATATACACACTAGTATATATAGATAAAATAGATAAACAACAAGGACCTACTGTATAGCACAGGGAACTCTATTCAGTACTCTGTATGAGCTATATGGGAAAATAAAAAAGAGTGGATCTATGTATGTATATAACCGATTTAGTTTGCTATATAACAAAAACTAACATACCACTGTAAATCAACTATACTCCAATAAAAATGTTAAAAAAAAGAGTACATTTGCAAAATCTGAAACAGCAAAAACAATTGGCTAAGAAGTGGAACAGAGAAGAAGGGTGAAGGAGGAGAGTTCAGAATTAACCGTATTTGTTTTAAAAAGATTGTGGAAAACCCTGGAAATGATTAAGCTTACCTAGAAGCTACCAGATTGTTTTCTACCATTAGCAGAAATGTAGGCTTGAGAGCTAGCTAGCCAGTTATAACCCTGCACATCTGCAATCCATGACCACTTTCTGAAATACCATGTTCCTCAAGCATAGTCTCCTCCTCCACTTTCTTTTCCTATATTTATGGAAAATGCTGACCTAGCTGGATTCTGTATCTCTTGGTACAGTTCACTTTCCTCTTAGCTTAAGGGTTATTAGATGAGAGTAGAATTTCATTATACATTTTAGTCAAAACAATGTTTAATTAATATTTTTAATTGAAAAATTTATACACTTTAGGTATAGGACCAGACAAGCACAAAAGATGACAGAATGAATAATTCCTCTCCAGACCCCTACTCCCTGCTCCAGAGAAATCACTGGCATTCCAATATTGTGTGAAATAGCCTATGTAGATACAACTAGAAAGCAGTCACTTCTGCTGTTAGAGCAAAACCCAAACCCCCTAACCCCTCAAATGTAGCATATTTATACACTCTGTGCCTTGCTTTTCTCATATTTCAATATAATATGGAGACTCTTCTATAAGAATACATATGGATACAACTCACTTTTTGTGGCTTCCTAATATTACATTTTGTATGGTTGCACCATGATTTGATAAGTTTCTATCGATGAAGATGTAGGTTATTAGCATTTTAAAACCAGAAAAAAAAAGTCAAGTGAAAAACTTTGCCCAAGATTAATTAAACAGCTGTCATCCCCAAAGATTAGACTGGGAATAACTGATATTTCATATTTTGTGATAAGAAAGATAGTTGGTGTTCTCGTGACTTTTTCATTTATGATGTTTGGGGATATCAGCAACTTCAGCCTTTAGAAATAATAAGCATAAGTCATAGGAATACTAAAAAAAGAATGAATATGGAAGTTTTAAATCATTTAGAAAAACAATCCCTTAAAGAAACAGTATATGCGCTATCAAATGGCTTATATAAAAGTACATAGTGTTTTGTTTTCTTGAATAATAAACACGCTACTAGATTTTTTCAACATGTCAAAGTTTTCTAAAGATACTTTATTTCACACTTTATGTTACATGAACAATTAGTATTTTCAACTTCAAACAATAATGCTGCTTTTGGTTGAGGGGGAGGAGCAGTCTGAGAGTTCAGGATTGGCACGTATACACATCTATATTTATAATAGATAACCAACAAGGACCTACTGTATAGCACAGGGAACTCTGCTCAATAGTCTATAATAATCTAAATGGGAAAGAATTTGAAAAAGAACATGTGCATGTATATGTATCACGGAGTCATTTTGCTGTGCACCTCAACATTGTTAATCGACTCTGCTGCTGCTGCTGCTAAGTCGCGTCAGTCGTGTCCGACTCTGTGCGACCCCATAGACGGCAGCCCACCAGGCTCCCCCGTCCCTGGGATTCTCCAGGCAAGAACACTGGAGTGGGTTGCCATTTCCTTCTCCAATGCGTGAAAGTGAAAAGTGAAAGTGAAGTCGCTCAGTCGTGTCTGACTCTTCACGACCCCATGGACTGCTATGGTCCAATGCAAAATAAAAATTTAAAAAAATAAAAAAATTTAGAATCTGTCTGCCAGCGTAGGAGATGAGGGGTCAATTCCTGGGTCAGGGAGATCCTCTGGAGAAGGAAATGGCAACCCACTCCAGTATTCTTGCTCCTCCAGTAACCCCATGGACAGAAGAGCCTGGCAGGCTATTGTCCATGGGGTCGCAAAAGAGTGGGAAACAGACATAGCACCTAAACAACAAAATTAATGTATTATGGAAGTAAAGGGCTCACATGCCCTCCTAGTATCATCACTGATTAGGAAGGTGTGTTTCAGGGGTTAGGGAGCTGGACATTTGTTTGAAAACACATAAAATAAGGTTTGGTTGTGAAGGTTTGGAAGTCAGTCTTAAAGATTTTGTCTTTTATCCTGTGAGCCTTGGAGAGGCACTGAGGTTTCTGATCAGGAACACGACACAGTACAGCTGTCCCTCAGCATCTGTGGGGGGATCGGTTCTGGGATACCCTCATGAACACCAAAATCCATGCATGCTCAAGTCCCTTATATAAAATGGCCCCTTGTATCTGTGGGTTCAACCAGTCCTCAGATACAGAGGGGAGGGCTGACTGCAATTGGTAGTAGTGTCATAGAATGAATTAGAGGAGAGGGTAAAGGGAAAATGGAAAAGGACACAGCAGGAGTCCAAGCTGAGGTGATGAAAACCTTGGCTAGAGTGAGAACAGAAGAAACAAAATGTGAAAAGGACCTAAGACCGAATCTTAACCTTTTTTCTCTGTCCCAGCACCCCTGAGAAGTGAGACAAATCCCATTAATTAACACTGACTCACTCTGCATTCAAAATTTTGTTATAAATGCAGCAGAAAATGCAATTAAAAGGCTAAACCATTAAAGCATGTCACAACAAATCATTAAAATATATAAACAAGGAAGTGAGTGTCTTCAGAGTTTTCTGTTGCTTACATTGAATGGGCTGCTTTTGCTATTTTTGTGTGTTGTGTGTGTGTGCCTTTCATGAGCCATTGCTGTTATAAGGCAGGAAGGCAAGACCTCCAGGAAGGGAAGATAGCAATGATGGTTGATTCATGAACCTAATCATTTGTGCTAGGTAAATTCCAGATGGTTTAAGAATAAACACTTTAAGGATATTTATATTAAATCTAAATGTTAATGAAGTCTTTAAAGTGATAAGATATGGGTGAATATATAATTGGGATGGGAAAGAACTCTATAAGTATTATACCAAAGGCAGATACTCTAAGGAAAATATTGAGTTGACTACATTAAAATGAGAAAAAAAATCATAAAAAACTTTTAATGGTGAAAGAGCAAACAAAAAGAGAAAAAACATAAAGCACAAACAATAAAGTGGAAAATATTCACAACTTTTATATTTAACAACAGATCACTATGCATAATGTATAAACATCTATTATAAATCTTTGAGAGGAAGGTATTTCCTACTCTGAGCTCTCTTCAGGGAATACAGCCCACTGGATAAACCTGAAATGCCTCTCCTTTGATGGAAAGGCAGTCATAGTTACCCAGAGTATGGCCAAAGGATGCTCCCAGTGTTAACAGAATTATATACCTTAGCTTGATATAGTCCATTCTGCTGATTGGTGAGGAGACAGGATGACTAAGAACACGATGGAGATGGGGGAGGTCTTATAAAAACGAAGAAAGGATGCATGGAAACATCCTTTCTGTGTCATGTCCCTGATCAGAAAAAAACAGCAGAGAAATAGTAAATCTATTTTTCAAGCAACACAACACACTAAGAATGTGAAAGCATCTAAAACAAAGAACCCAGCCTGCAGTAAGACACTTTATTAAAAGTGTACTGAATTTAAGCAAAGGCTTGACAAACTAGGGGCAGAGAGGAAGCAGGCCCTCCCTTTAATAATAATTACAATAATAGCTAATTATATGATTATGACTTACTAGGTACCAGAGGTTTAGCTTAGCTCTGACATAGGTAATTTCATTTAATTCTCATAGCGACTTCTGAAAATTGGTACTATTGCCCCCATTTTACAGATTTGGAAACTGAGACTCAGGAAACTGAAATGCCTTGCGTGGGTTCACATAACTAGAAAATGGCCAGGGGATTAAAATTTGACCCCAGAGCCCATGTTCTTACTACTACACTCTGGTCATTTCCTCACTGGCCATCTCTCATTAGCAGGGATACCACATGTGGACTGAATGGATCCAGGCTCTCAGCCTGCAGCCACAAGCGCGGTTCTTGGTAGAAGGGCTATAGTTCTGAACTTCCACATAGGATGGCTGAACTCCCCAAGTGCCATGGAGTATCAGTCTAGGCTAGGAGGCTGAGAGACTAAAAAAGGAAAAGCCACCACAAAAGAAATGGTCTTTCTAGGCCTTCCAGTTTTCAGCAACCAAACTGCACTCTGTTTATTCAGATGGAGGCAGGCCCTGGTGCCAAGCACTGTACGTTGCAGGGGAAGTTGTCTGTGTGGTCCTTTGATGTCACGTGCACCCCAGGAACATCCAGCTAAAACAGGGAGAGCTGCTTCGTGTTTATGCCTCTAAATAGAACCATTTGAGTATACAGACCAAAGACCTGGTCTAGGAGCACTGCGTTTTCTCCAATAGGGTGATTCATTACTAATGTCTTCATTTTGGACACTGCAGTTGAATGTGAAGCCATATGCTTTAAATTAAAAGCACACTAAGCAAATCACAAGTTTCTCAAGATGGTGCTTAAAGTCTGTTTTGGCATCTGTTGGTTGCCAAAAGACCCATATGATCCTGTAATTAAACAACAAATATTTTCTGCAAAATCAATCACTTTAGCTGTCCCCAAATGCTATGATTACGTTTAGATGCTATGTTGAGAAATAAGTTGCACAACTAGACCTTTTTAGAATTGTTTGTTCTCTACTCCAGTACTGTGCTGATCTTTCTCTTAGCCATTTTATTCCAATTCATTATATCAAAATGCAAAGTTTTTAGTTCCAATAAGCATCAGAGCCACAGAGCCAGAAATATTGGCAGCAGAACCACCACTAATAGATACTGTTATATCTACTTGGTTGGAAGAGTCCTTCACAATGCGGTTGGT
Organism: Oryx dammah; assembly: GCF_014754425.2. Classification (NCBI taxonomy): domain Eukaryota; kingdom Metazoa; phylum Chordata; class Mammalia; order Artiodactyla; family Bovidae; genus Oryx; species Oryx dammah. The sequence continues at coordinate 110,084,057 of NW_024070211.1, read as the reverse complement.
ACCAGAATCAGCTATGGGTCTTGGCTGCAGTCATCAGAAACCAAATGAGATCATCTTAAGTATAAAGGGGAGTTCACTGGAAGGAAGTCAGGGACTCACAGAATGGATAGGCAGGTAGTGAACCCAGCCTGGTAGCATCTAGAAGCACTCTGGAGAGCCAGGGAGTGGAAAGAAGCGTGACCACTTGCTGTGTTGATGCCTCCGCCTCTTCGTTCCCATGTCCTTGCCTGGCTGGCTGGTATCCTGGGGGGCACCACCTTGGCAGGACCTCTTTTAAGGGTTGCTCCATGGCTGTTCTATAATAGAAGGCAAGATTGCTCATACTTTCCACCTAGATGGTGAGGAAATTACCCCCCAAAGATGGGGTTGCTGAGAGCAAGTCAAGGTCAACAATAGGCAGCCAAAAAACTCTGGTACCACACTTCTAAAATGAAGGCAATTTTCAGACCATGTTTTCCTACCTAAGCAGGAAAATGTGTGGATAGAAAACCAACTCTATGAGGGTCACAGAAGCTGTAAAGGTAGGGTGAAAGTTGAAAGGTATATTGCTCTGTCATGTCCGACTCTTTGCGACCCCATGGACTGTAGCCTACCAGGATCGTCCGTCCATGGGATCTTCCAGGCAAGAGTACTGGAGAGGGTTGCCATTTCCTTCTCCAGGGGATCCTCCCGACCCAGGAATCGAACCTGGGTTTCCCACATTGTAGGCAGACGCTTTACCCTCTGAGCCACCAAGGAAGACACAACACCTAATCAGCAGACACTGGCAAACGAAAAAGGCTCTTTCCGGAAAAAAATGGAAGCTTTTTTCACAGGCTTATGACTGGTGAATGTATTTTTAGAGCAATGGTTTCCTAGGCCTACTTCAGCTGGGAGGTTGCCTTCTCCCACATGCTTCGTTTCTTATCCTCTTACAGGGCCTTTTCCATTCCAGAAGCAGTGAGGCAGGTGGGTAGCGGTAGTTGAAGGCAGAAGTGGAAAAAGAACAGAGGAACGGATGCTTATTTAAAATGGCTTCTTCCCCCCGGTGAATGTTATGGGTAGGAAGAAAACACATAATCAGAATTAAGGAATTTCATGGCCAAATTAAGGCCAACTAGGAATGTGCAGTAATGCTTAGGTATGTGGAACAGCTAGAAGCAGCGTTCCGCACAATTTACATTGTACTCTGAGGCCCAGCTGAACTTAGGTAAGATCCAGCTCAGATGAGGAGCGGCAGATGGAGAGCCCCAGGCTGGAACCAGTCAACAGAGGGCCCACCTAGGAGGTGAGACATGAGGGGCTGACGGGCCCACTCTCTCTCGGGGCTGGTACCAGAAGCAACAGCTTCTTGGGGGGCAGGGGTTAAGGAAGGGATACCTCTCAGAATGGTTGTGATGAAGCTTCTTAGATTATTTTCAGTATTTGAAAAAACCCAGCCAACATCAAAGTCAGGCTAATTACAAACTTAAATTTCTTTCCTTTTGGCCTGAAATGAACTTACTCAATGTAGTGCCATTGACTGTATCATGGTGGGTTAAGCCCGAATAGCAACCATTCCCATAATTAATAGAGTGGTGAAATTAATTTTACTAAATAAACTATATGCTTGGGAGAAGATAAAATTTCAAAATATATTATCCACAAGAGAAATAATAGTAGATATTATAAGTGACAAGACATGTTGGGAACATCTGCACTTGGGCATTTTGACTGCAAATGTTTGACTGCTCTCTTGTATCCAACTCTTTGCGGCCCCAAGGACTGCAGCCTGCCAGGCTCCTCTGTCCATGGGGGTTCTCCAGGCACAAAAACTGCAGTGGGTTGCCATGCCCTCCTCCAGGTGTGACTGGAAAGGTCTCCACTAAAATGCAGCCAGGTTTAGGAAGCGTGATTTCATTAGGTATAGGGACCACAGGAGCCTCATTCATTCATTAGACTAGCTGAGAAAGGGGCAAGAATTGGTTGGGGTTAAGAGTGAGAAGGGAGGCCTATGAAGGCCCAGATGCTATGTCCTTTGGAGCTGGGAGACCCTGGAACACCCTTAAGGCATTTAGAAAGCAACAGAAAACAAGGAGAAGTGGGCTGCGTTGGGTGGGGGCAGAGTTATAGGGCTAATAACGGCTTCTACCTCATCATCTAGTCTTGCCTGTCTAAAGTTGTACAGGACAGCTTACCTCTCCAGCGGCCATAAGCTTTCCACCCACCATCTGGCCATCTTTAGTTAAGGTGGCAGTGCAAGAACTACTGCCATTTTTTGAACACCTCCTATCCATGAGGGCTGGGCTGCCTGATTAGAATATATTATCTTTTATCCTCCCCATGACTCTGTAAAATGGTGGTCATGGTTCCTATTTTACAGATGAAACTTGGGAGAGTAAGTGACTTGCCCAAGATCCCAAGGGCTAGCGAATACGGGAGCAGACAGCTCCAGAGCCCACGTCATTCTCTTGCACAGGTGTTCTGTAGATGGGGAATGGGGGGATCAGGGGGTTGGCGGATACTTCCCTGACCTTGGACTCCACACAACCCTCACAGCTGAGTCAAATGGGGCCAGTGAGGCTTTAATGATCACCTTCTGTGCCTGGTACTGGGCTGCCTTCTGCAAAATAGATAGAAAAGTAACAGATGAAGATGTGTAAGTGCAGTTTGGCCCTGAGGGTGTGTGTGCTGGGAGAGAGTGCATGGCCACGGGGTGGCCAGGAGCAACAGGGAAAAGCAAGGGGAAAGCTGCAAGAAGGAGGGGGTTGGAACATGGGTGGGGTCGGGTTTGCATATGAGGCGCTGGTCTTGGGGCACAGTTTACCTCAACACATCTGCCACTGGCTGGGGCATCAGGAGATGCTCGGGACCTGCCACCCACAGGGAAATAATCTTGTAGCACAAGTTAGCCATTTTGTTGTTTACTTCTGTGGTAAAGTTCCCATTTGCTATTAGATAATGTGTTTGATGTTTGTTAGCTGAGGTGACAGGAGCCATTTCAAGTCTGTTTACCCAGCACAGAAAACATCGGTGTGCTTGACAGAATAGTCTGTGAGGAAAGGTTGGCTTGAGGTGTGCCAGGGGGCTCACATCATCTAACCTGGATTTCCTCTCTCCTACTGTCTCCTGTATACCCAGTGACCCTGCTTTTCTCTAAGCTCTGCTCCTCCCTAGGCACTGACCACACTCTTCTGCGCAGCCTTTCTCTCCCTGGCAGGGATGGGGGAGTGACAATGCCAGAGCATGTGATCTGGGGGAGGGAGGCAGCCATATGTAAAAAATCACAAGTGGGGCTAGCTTGAGGCATCTCTCCCACCCTGCACCAGTCACAGTGGCTGGGGGGATACCAGAGATACCAGGCCTGGGTCCCATAGTCCAAGTTTAGACCAGGAATTGGCATGATTTCCCTGAGAGCCTCATCAGAACCACATGAAGTGTGTGTGTCGGGGAGCAATTTCCCAAAGGAAGGAAAGTGACAAGATCAGAAGAAGTGGAGGGGTAGGAATGCTGCCACTAACCATTGCCGGTTACAGTGTCTGGAATATCAGTGTACAAATTCAGAGAGCTCCACGAAATAACATGGATTCTCTAGGAAAAATGGGCTAACATCTCATGACACGGGAAAACCTCACAGATGCTCCTGACTAATGACTGCCAGGGTGCACATCAGAGAGAACTGGAAAAAAAAAAAAAAAAAAACCAGTGGAAAGCCAAGGCTGCATCGTGTGCAAGTATATGGAGCTCATTATTTTAAGATGTGCAGTTCTCTTTTAATTATGTATGATACCTCACAGCATACTGTAAGTGGATCTCAATATGTTTTGTGAGACTAATGACGTCGTCGGAGTCACAGATCTCACTTGGGTCTGTGTTCTCAGCTCTTGCTAAGAATTGGGAGAGAAGCAGGAAAGTTGATATTCAGATCTATTTATCTGCTTGGAAATGTACCTTTTCTATGCTGATGTGTGCAAGACGCCATGGGTTTTGGAGTCAGTGGACTTAGAGAAACTCTCTAAACCTGGGTGAGGTACGTCAGGTCACTGAACCTCAGTTTTCTTCTTTGTAAAACAGAAATGTTAAGACTCTCATTAAAACTGGTGAAAGAGTCATTCATTACTATGTTCAAACAGTGATGAGCATCTAGCATGGCTATGTGAAGGGCTCCAAGGATACAGCACTAAACAGCATGGACAGGATCCCTAACATCAGCGAAGGAGACCAATGAAAGGAAATAATATTCAAAAGACACCTGGCACAGAGCCTGGTACACAGTAAGTGCTTAATAACTATGAATTATTTTCCCACCAACCAATTCACTCATCTTGTCTTAATCCCAAAATGGTAGCAAATCTCTTAATTTCTCTGAGCCTCAGTTTTCTCATGGGTTTATTGAGGGGTTTAGAGATATTCTAATATTTCATCTTGCTTTAAAATTCTGCAGATCTTTGGTTCCCTTCCCTTTTCACCCAGGGCACAGAAAATGGGCTTATTTAAGGGAACCTCCCTGGGGACTGTCACTTAACTCCTGCTTTAAAGGGCAGCTTTATTACTGTTGCCAAGCTGGCACCCATGCTATCAACCTGACCCCACTGTAAAGCTTGCAGAGGTTTACACCCACCCCATCTAAATCCGCCTCAACAAGCACTTCTATCAACATAAAGGCACATATAAGAGTGATTTTATAAGACATGTAAGAGAGTGTGGTTATGATGGGGGCTTTCATTCAGATAGATTTGGCTGAAATCTCAGCACTAATAAGGAATTTTTGGACAAATTATTTAACCTCTTCATGCCTCATTTTCCTTATGTGTAAATGAGAGGGAAAAAAATCTGCTTCAACAGGGATATTGTGAGGATTGAATAAGATAATGTATGGGGGGTGGTGCTTGGTGTGGAGTGTATTAGTAAATGGCATATACTACCTTGAGTTGAGAAGTGATTGGCTGTTAATTGCAAAATGGCAAATGTGAGGAACTTCTGCTGGAAAGTAAAGCACCTGCAGCTGGTTCTAAATTTGAACTATCAATCTTATTATGTTGTAAATGAGTTTAGTACATAATATTTGTGCATTCTGTAAACACATTATTCTTTTAGCAGAAGGTTGGGGGAAGAGATATCATGAAAGTTAACCAGGAAGTGCAATGCTTACCTATGAAACAAGAGGGCTGGATTAGGTGACCTTGAAGATTCTTTTAAATTCTAAAGTTCTAGAATTCCAGGCTTTGCTAAAAGTCTGTGGGGGAATTTGCCAAAAAAGGGGAAAAAAAGTCTTTTGGTCCTACTCTGCTTCACTCTCTCTTTCCATACTGGACTTGTCAAATAATGGCCACCAACCTCTCTTGTCATAACCTTATGTTTTCACAGAAAATCTATTTTGTTCAGTGAAATGTGAAAGTATGGTTTACAACCCCCACACATCTTTGATTTTTAATTTTTTATCTTAGAGAAAGTGGTTGGAACTCACTTAGCATAATCATGAGAAACAACAGAGGCCCTGTGTGCCTTTAACACAGAGATGCAAGAGTTCTAGGCCTCCTGGGAATGAGGGTGAAGGTCTCAAATTGCAGGTGCATATTGACACTGAACAAGCTCCTAAATCCCCAGGAATCCTCTGGTGCTCAAAGGAGAGCAATCAAAACCTTAACTAGTTATTGTGTCAATAGATTTTGCTAAGGAAAGGAAAAAATTATCGTGCCTGAGGCTATTTGAAAAAAAAAGTTCCAAGTAAGGAGGAGAGGTAGGAACATATCCAAAGGCTCAGCTTGGTGATGTTCACTTTTAAATGTTGAGAGCAAATGTGGTATTTTGACTGTTTTCTTCTCTCAGCCCATTGTGACAGGACTCTGTGGCCTCTGAATATCAGGACGTACTCTTTCAAGTTAATTTACTCAAAGATCCCATTACAAAATCAAAAGCCTGAGGGATGGCGAGTGTGAAGAGAGTGGTTCAGCTGAGTGTTTTCCCCAGCAGCACCCTAGAGGTCCTAATGGAGAGAAGCCATGTGAATACTCCAGCCCACATCCCAGGAAATTCTAAATTTGGCATCAAAGTGCAGCACCTCCTCCCACCCTTCCATTGTACATTTAAAAGAGAGCAGTGGACCATTTTTGTTCCCTCCAAATTCAGCCAGATTTTCTTAGCTCGGTTCTATGTCTGTCCTTCACAGAGGTAAATATGCAGATGAAGAAAGATCTCTCAGGAAATGATTTTGTAGATTCAGAGAGATTTGAGGCAAACAAAACAAAAAGAAAGAAAGAAAGAAACAACCATATAGTGCATGACTTCTGATAATGGAAATGAAAATGTTAGAAAATGTTTGAAGACAGTAGTCTTAGCTGGTGCAAGGAGTGGAACATTTGAGTCCTGGCCTTCTTGGACCTGGCTCCCTCATTACAGACGTATTAAAAAGAAAATATGTTAAGGGGGGGTGGGCCATAATGAGGAATTTCATTAGATGTAAAACCCAAACATGGAAGAGTAATTCCATTTGTTTCCAAACAGCTAGGGTGCCAACTCTTATTCTCAAAGCAGAAAAGTTAGGATAGAACTTTACAGGAAAAAAAAAAAACCCACCTTTAATTTTTGAATCTTTGTCCTTTTATTCATAGGAAGCATTCACTCTTCTATGGCTTTTGATTGTTTTCAGAGAAAGTAACTGTACCAAGTATTCTGTTCTTGAAAGTAATTTCTTATCATGTATACGCATATTTCGGAAAAGGCGATGGCACCCCACTCCAGTACTCGTGCCTGGAAAATCCCATGGATGGAGGAGTGTGGTAGGCTACACCGTCCATGGGGTCACGAAGAGTCGGACACGACTGAGCAACTTCACTTCACTTTTCACTTTCATGCATTGGAGAAGGAAATGGCAACCCACTCCAGTGTTCTTGCCTGGAGAATCCCAGGGACGGGGGAGCCTGGTGGGCTGCCATCTATGGGGTCACACAGAGTTGGACATGACTGAAGTGACTTAGCAGCAGCAGCAGCATACACATATTTGGGCTTCCCTGGTGGCTCAGATGGTAAAGAAGCTGCCTACAATGTAGTAGACCCAGGTTTGACCCCTGGGTCAGAAAGATTCCCTGGAGAAGGGAACGGCTACCCATGCCAGTATTCTTGCCTGGAGAATTCCATGGACAGGGGGCCTGGTGGGGTATAATCCATGAGGTCACAAAGAGTCAGACATGACTGAGCGACTTTGAGACAGAGATACATATATTTATATATATTTGTATATATATATTCTTATATATTTATGTGTATGTTACTTGTTTATATATGTATATATATCTATGATGTAAAAATGCATAATATATACAAATGTGTATATATATATAGTATGTCTCTGTGTATATATATAAACATAGAGATGTGTGCATGTATGTGTGTGCATATGTATGTATATATATATATACATCTATCTATCTATCTATATATAAAACACTTTTCGAATGGATATTGGTAATTTGATCTCTGCCAAAAGTGTTACATATATATAACTAGGAACCAGAGATCAAATTGCCAACATCTGTTGGATCATAGGAAAACCAAGAGAGTTCCAGAAAAACATTTACTTCTACTTTATTGACTACGCCAAAGATGTTGACTGTGTGGATCACAACAAAATGTGGAAAATTCTTTAAGAGATGGGAATACCAGACCACCCTACCTGCCTCCTGAGAAATCTGAATGCAAGTCAAGAAGCAACAGTTAGAACCAGGCATGGAACAACAGACTGGTTCCAAATTGGGAAAGGAGCACACCAAGGCTTTATATTGTCACCCTGCTTATTTAACTTATATGCAGAGTGTATCATGTGAAATGCCGAGTGGGATAAAGCACAAGCTGGAATCAAGATTGCTGGGAGAAATATCAATAATCTCAGATATGCAGATGACACCACCCTTATGGCAGAAAGCATAGAAGAACTAAAGAGCCTCTTGATGAAAGTGAAAGAGGAGAGGGAAAAAGCTGACTTAAAACTCAACATTCAAAAAATGAAGATCATGGCATCTGGCCCCATCACTTCATGGGAAACAGATAGGGAAACAATGAAAACAGTGACAGACTATATTTTTTTGAGCTCTAAAATCAACTGCAGATGGTGATGGCAACCATGAGATTAAAAGATGCTTAGTCCTTGGAAGAAAAGCTATGACCAACCTAGAAAGCATATTAAAAAGCAGGGACATTACTTTGCCAACAAGGTCCATCTAGTCAAAACTATGGTTTTTCCAGTAGTGACGTATGGATGTGAGAGTTGAACTATAAAAAAAGCTGAGTACCAAAGAATTGATGCTTTTGAACTGTGATGTTGGAGAAGACTCTTGAGAGTCTTGAGACACTTTTGAGAGTACCTTGGATAGCAAAGAGATCCAACCAGTCCATCCTAAAGGAAATTAGTCCTGAATGTTGATTGGAAGGACTGATGCTGAAGCTGAAACTCCAATCCTTTGGCCACCTGATGTGAAGAACTGACTCATTGTAAAAGACCCTGATGCTGGGAAAGACTGAAGGCAGGAGGAGAAGGGGACAACAGAGGATGAGATGGTTGGATGGCATCACCGACTCAATGGACATGAGTTTGAGCAAGCTCTGGGTGTTGGTGGTGGACAGGGAAGCCTGGCGTGCTGCAGTCTATGGGGTCGCAAAGAGTCAGACATGACTGAGCGACTGAACTGATAATAATTTTGCCTCTGAGATCACATAATTTAGACAGTGCTTGTGATAAGAATATTAACTATAGGAAGCAATAAGTTTGAGGCATATTTTGACCAAGCTAATACAGACATAAGTCCTCTATGGTTTTGTGTTTGGGAACAGTCGTTTTCTTTCCTGTACCTGTCTTGTGATTTCAACAAAACAAAAACCTATACCATGCACTGTTGCAAAGGCAGGTGTGAAAAGTTATCCAAGCTTTCTCTGCTACAGTGGTTGATTTTTCTTTATCACAAAGTATCCCTTCAGTAAAGGTGCTGCAATTCTTACTTTGCTGGCACTGGGAAGAGTTGGCAAGACAGAAAACTAACATATCCATTTATTAAAAATGAATTGAGTTCCAGAGATTTTACTTAAGTGTTGTTTACACAAACTGTTAAATATTTGGATAATCAACTGTCAAAGTAGTGGTTCCTGAAAGAAACATTTTTCATGAAGCTGCCAAAATATCTGATTTCAACATCAAAATTAATTTTTCAAAATTTTAGATTTAGTTTAAATCAAATTTAGATTTGATTTGGAGCCATCAATAATTAAATTTTATGAGCACAGAGCAGAATCTCTGGTGCCTGGCAAAGCCTTCAGGGCCACTGAAACCAAAACTTCCACCATGTGACCTTTATTTAGGGGCAGCTCTACTTTTAAATTAAGAACTTTTCATCTCACAGAAAATGAAAAATAATGAGCAATTTCTTTGAGTCACATATCTCTGTTGCCAGAAAAATAAAAGACATCGAATTTTTCAGTTACACACATAACCAGGCACCATTTTTGCTTTTATGTAAAGTATCAATTCCACATGTAATTGCTGAATATTTTCTAAATTAAGAGCCCATGTGGTGAGCGGGTGCACACAAAAAAGATAATCAGAAAAATCTCAGCATTAAAATATAGCCTGCAAGTAAAAACACATAAATCACTTTGGTGAGGCCCAGCCTGCTGTGAAAATGACAGCTCTCAGCCTCATATTTCTGTTGAGTCTAGTGTAGAGGAACCAAAAATCCACTGGGCCTGTGAACTTTAGGTCATAAGGTAAAGGCAACTGAAACAAATAGCTACAGAGCACGAAGTCAGAGACCAAATCTGAGCTTATGATACAGTCTTATGATAGAGTCTGTGCTAGAAGGAGGCCTGCATTCTAGTTTCTACTATTCATTCCACCGCTCACTAAATTCACTTCACCAAAGCTGCCACTTTCCCAACTGAGGATAATAAAACCTCTTCTCCCTGCACCTACACCGTGTGATTTCTTAAGGTGATTTCCAACTCCAAGAGTTGTGACTTTACTTATTTCTTTATTCAGCTGCTTGTTCAGAGCCTGTTGCTAATGAAGTCACAGCTGTAGGTTATCTGGGTCTGTTGTGTTGTTCACAAATGGTACCCTAATGCTGGCTCGTCATCTCACAAATGTCACCAGAGGCAAGTCTGAGAGCACAACTGTGCCTGATGGGACCCTGTGTCCACTCCTGGAAAACCATGAAAGCGTTTGCAAAAGTGGAGGTGGCTTTACAAGAGCTCAAGGCCCTACAGTGTGGGGTGGGAGAGATGGGGGAAGTAGAGGGTGGCGGGGTTGAGAAGGTGAGCAGACCGCACAACCGCACTACTTCTTTCCACCCCGAGAAGCTTTCAAAGGTGATTGAGGTATAAGAACAGATACTTTTTTGGTCTCCCTTAGAAGAAAGATATGCTCAAGTGACTTCTGAAACTCTTCTTGACTCAGGACACAAAGAATCACTAGGAGTAACACATTATTCACCTGGGACGCATTATTCAGGCTAGTAGAAACATTTGCAACTTGAGGACATGCTGGAATTTATGTGCGAGACTTATTTGTCAGGTTTCCTTTCTCTGCATATCCCCAGAGCTGTAGTCTTCAGCCCTGGCTGCATGTTAGAGTCATCTGGGGAACTTTCAAACAATCCTGATGGCCAGGCCACACCCCAGAACAATCGTATCAGAATCTCTGCAGGTGAGATCCAGGCAGGTCAATGTTTTTTAAAGTTCCCCTGGTGATTCCAACATGCAGCCAAGGTTGAGAAGTGCTGTATTAGAGGAATGACAGCCTGAAGCACGGACCCTGACTCAGGAGCTGAGAAGGATGGAAATGCTATCAGTTATGCTGATTTGTACTACCTAGTGTCTACTGAAAAGTTATTTCAGTTTTCCCATTAAAGGTCAGACTCAAAGGCAGATAGCCTAAAAATAACTCATCAGCAACTTGTTTGGTTGATGAAAATTTTGGAAGTTCTAAGTTGTTTCTTAAGCTTATTGCCTTCTCCCTTTGAAATATTTTAAGTATTAAGAATCACCGTACAGATCAATAAAAAGTCTTGTTCACTGTGTTAACAAGTATGAAAGGTCCAAAACAAACCCTATGAGTATATCCCAGTGCCGACATAACCTTCTACCTAAAATTCAAGAGACACTTAAAGGGGAAAAAACCGGCAAAGATATTTGAAGAGAACTGTATTTCCTTAAAGGAATGGCAAGTGATACGTTTTCCACATTAATTTATATCTGCCCTTCATCTCCACAGGCTCAATTAATAAAAGCTATGCATAAATCATAGGAGAGATCATTAAATCAACCAGTTCACAGTGCTGACTAATTGGTAAATAAATACTTCATGAAAATGGTGCTGGGTCTACAGATTCTGTTTTTCTTTTAAAAAGACAAAATAACCATAAAAAACTTTTAACTATGGCTTCGGTAGAGATAACCACACCTCATCCACTTTGATTTTATAACACTTCTGAGTTTGTTGGAGGGAGTTATACTACAAAGATAGAGCCCCACAGGGTGGGCCACAATTCTGGATGAAAAGTTTATAATTAAATGAAAAATTCAGATTTGTTTAATTAGCCAGATGCCTGGTAGCATGTTCACAAGACATCCTGAATCTGGGTGTTACCACACTTTTGCTTTGGTCCAATTGTTTGTCATTGCATGAACGCAACTAGAGACAGAGGAAGAGGAAACAGGACAGGCACAGCAGAGGATGAAAACAGATCTTTGCCAGGATCCCCTGAAAACAGAGATACTTTGTAAATTCGCTTGCTATCTGAGGTTTTATTTATTTTTAAATCGTATAAGGTTCTGCTATATATGACAATTCCTGGGTTGGGAAGATCCCCTGGAGGGGATCATGGCAACCCACTCCCGTATTCTTGCCTGGAGAATCCCTATGGACAGAGGAGCCTGGTAGGCTGCCGAGAGTTGCAAAGAGTCGGAAACGACTGAGCAACTAAGCACAGCACAGCACATATATGAAAATAACATCTTCAGAGAGAAAAATTTTTCCCCTCACCATGAGACCTGGACTTCCCTGATAGCTCAGTTGGTAAAGAATCTGCCTGCAATGCAGGAGACCCCGGTTTGATTTCTGGGTTGGGAAGATTGATACCCATACCAGTATTCTTGGGCTTCCCCTGTGACTCATCTGGTAAGGAATCTGCCTGCAATGTGGGAGACCTGGGTTTGATCCCTGGGTTGGGAAGATCCCCTGGAGGAGGGGAAGATCTCCTGGGGAAGGGAAAGGCTACCCACTCCAGTATTCTTGCCTGGAGAATTCCATGGACTATATAATCCATGGGGTTGCAAAGAGTCAGATACGACTGAGCAACTTTCACTTACGAGACCTGAGTCTGAGGCCAGGCTGTACTGCTTGATCACTGTGTGATCTTGGGCAAGATGCTAAACATCTTTCCCCATCTGGGGAGAATAATGGTACCTACTTATAGAGACATTGTCTTATTTAAGATACTGTGTGAAAAACATTTTAACCAGGTGTGGGCAGAGAAGAAAATGCTCATGAAACACTTATTATTGCTGTTATTTACTACCAGTCTAGTACCTGTCTTGAATTTTCTTAGAGAAATTCAATACTTACAGAAATAGATCCAACAGAGCAAAGATCCAGATTCAGATGTAAATTCAGATCAATGATCCTTCATAAAATAAATGAAAATTCAGGAAATTGATGCCTTGAGCTCTGACCTGTCATCCTCGTTTCTCATGGAGATCTTGGATGTGGCCAAGGGAATGGTGAAAGCAAACTGAGAAGGGATGCAGTGTTGCCACAGCCTGTGGGAAAAGGCTCAGGGAGAATGAACCTGACTGTCACTGGGGGCCTCTGCCTCAGGGGGACAGCAAAGCTGAGCTTCCCTCCATTCAGTTAGGATGCAGCGGGGCCCAGAGGTAGACCAGCAGGGACCTGTTCTCAAGAATCTAGCAATCTATTAGCGGAGACCAGAGTTAGCTAAACACACAGATATGCTTAAACACCAAAATCAGAGCCCCCAAAGAGTTGGACACGACTGAGCGACTGAACTGAACTGAGTTCCATTAGGACCTGAGGGTGGACTCTGCAGTGTGGCGGCAGTCCAGGGGCAGTTGGAGGGACAGGAGTGGCCAGTGGGCCCGGGGCAAGGATGGGTTCCCGGTGCTGGCCGAGGCTAGTTTTGCATTTGTGGAGAGGGGTTATGTCTCCTTGCAAGCTCTGACTTTCACAGCCTTTGAAGTGAGCGTTTGCAGAAAAGGGCCTGTCAACCTCTAGAGAGTAAGCTCAGGAGGGCATTCGGTGGGAGAGTGAAAGAAACAGTCCCATTTCCTCTTCCCTGGACCCCAAGAGAGAAAAGCCACAGCTATGAAAGGTTTAAATATTGAATGTTTGAACATTGCTGAGCACTTATTTCACTCTTCTGGGGGACCTCAAAGTCACAACTCTAGCTGGGATTTGTATTTTCTTAAAGAAAAAGATGAGAGAGAAAGAAATAAGTAGAGGAAGGAAAGAGAGGCAAAGAAGAAGGAGGAGAACTGGGAGTAAAAGCAAGAGGGTGAGGAAAACTGGAGAGTTCTCCCCAGGTGCTGATTAGAGACTAGACAAAGATGTGTGTTAGAGACTAGCCAGGGATGTGTGTTTAAATGCAGCAGAGTCCCAAGCGGGAGCGGAGGAGGGAGAGGTGGAAGAGGGGTGGACTAGGGATTTGGGGTTGGTAAACTATTGCATTTAGAGAGGGTAAACAAGGTCCTCCTGTATAGCACAGGGAAGGATATTCAATATCCTGTGATAAACCATAAAGAAAAGAATATAAAAAAAGAATGTATATAAGTGTATATCATTTTATTGTACAGCAGAGGTTGGCACAACATTGGAAATCAACTATATTTCAATAATAAGTAAATAAATGCAGTGACCCCAGCAATGGGCCCAGAATTAAAGAGAAGAGTGGTGAAGTCATCCTTCCCCCAAAACAGTGCTTTTCCCCCAAGACTTCATTCTGTCCTGCACACATTTGTCTCCAAGCCTATATTGTTTTGTGTTCTTCCAGAGTCTAAGACAAATAGCAGTTGTCCATCAAACTTCCTATCTCCACCCGCAACCCTCCCCAAACTGTTTTCTCTGAGTAACATCAAATCCCAGGAGCTCAGGTTCCTTGCTTCCTGGGAATTTTCCAGACCTACTTACTGGTAGGGTGTCTCTCCAGATATCACCAACTTCAATCTGTTTACAGTCCTAGAACCTCTTCCTCACAAAGTTATGTAACATGAAAGAGCCTTTCCTTTGCCCCTGCAAAGGTTAAGTGGTTAGAAGGCAGTTTACAAATCAACTGGGTGTCTTACAATTGTTACCCTATCCAACTTGAGGTTATCTTACATTGTGTGCGTGCCTGCTAAGTCGCTTCAGTCGTGTCTGACTCTTTTGTGATCCTATGTACTGCAGCCCTCCAGGATCTTCTGTCCACAGGATTCTCCAGGCAAGAATACTGCAGTGGGTTGCCATGTCCTCCTCTAGGGGATCTTCCCCACCCAGAGATTAAACTCATGTCTCTTATGTCTCCTGAACTGGCAGCTTCTTTACCAACATTGCCACCTGGGAAGCCCATATCTTACGTTAGGTTAAGATAATTCTTGGCTTTCTGGGTTGTTTTCACTTGTTAATAATGACACATACCTTTTAGCTGCTTTCCAACACATATTTTTTAAGTTTCATTAAAATTGCCACAGAAGATTCTTGCCCGAAAAGATAGCTTATTAACATATCAAGAGCATAATGGTATTATTGTATCTAAAGTAAACATTAGCTTTTGTAATAAATCAGATAAAAATTAAATTGCTTAGCCAAAATTGTGAGGGTTCAGCAAGACCCAAGCTTGCAGAGGAGGCTGTAGCCAATCAGAAGGCCAAATGAGAGTTGGGCAGTTTGGGGTTCCTCTTCATAATCTGACCAGCAGCCCTTCCACAGCAGCCTCAATAAGCACACAGCATCAGTAGAAGCTGGGGGACTACAGTGTAAACACAGCTTCAAGGCCAGTCTCCTAGCTATTCTCTGAACAGCTTACGGTCCCTAATATCTGCCCATGTGGGGATTCCAGAGCCAGCACTGCCTATAGCTATCTGAGAAGCAGTGTTTGGAGTTTCCCATTTACTGAGGAGATGCAAAGAAAGAAGGAAATCCGACTGATTTTGTATTAAATCATTTAACAAACATTAATTAATATCTACCAGTGAGCAAGGAGCCCTACTCAGATGTCACAGAAAATGTCTGGAGTATAACATCCCAAATCCTTAGCCTGTTGACAAGACCAGCCCTTTGCAGGTGGACTGAACTTCTTCCAGTCCTTCAAGTTTTTTGAATGTTCCCTGCTTTCCTTTTTCTCCCAGTTTTTTCATCATTCCCTTTGCCTGAAACATACCTTTTGCTATATTATATGAAACTAATTTCTTCTCATCCTTTAAATATAGGCTTAATTATAACTTTTCTAGGGTAGTCTTCCCTGATCTTTGGGACAAGGCTATGTTAATTTTCTATTTGCTCCCATAGCCTCCTGAACTTCCCTTTTCACATAATCCCTTTCATGTTTATCACTGCTTAAATGTCTTTCTTCCTGTCTGTAAATTTCATGAGGCGGGAGCTCTCTGTCTTCTTTATAACTATGTGCCAATATCTTAAAACTTCATGCTTAGTACATAATTTACTTCATGTTTATTATAAGAATTATTTAATTGAATATAATGTCCCCTGCCTAGAAGAACTCCTCTAACAAGAGGGGGGGGGGAAGTACAGATAAATGCCAAAGTATATGTGTGTGTGTATATATTTAAAGTATACAAAATTAAAACCGGACAATAGCACAAAGAAAAAATTCCAAACCAAGAGTTGCCAGTTTCTGATTCTCCTAATATTGAGTAATATCACATGGATTTCAATTCCTCCCTATGGTCATTATTACTGTTGTAGATATTTAGTCACTGCTCATGAGAATGAGTAAAGGGAACTCAGTCTCAATTTTGTTCCTCTATAGCTTAAGTTTTAAAAAGTGTGTGTGTGTGTATTTCAGGGACACAATGTTCGGTCTTAGCTTTCTCTAAATAGGCAAGTTGTCTGCCGTATTATGACTATCAGTGAAGTGACATCACAGGAGCTTTGGCTGACCAAAAGCTCAACAGTGAGAAAGCACCCAAGAGCCCTGTCAGTCAGGATTCTGCATATAAACCTCTGCAAAACATTTACATAAGTCACTGACTCCACAGAACTATGCTAAGCTCTGAGGAAAAACGACAAAACTACATTTAATGCTATAAAGCATTAGCAAGCAAAGTTCAGTGTATAAAAAATACATTACGATCAAATAGAATACCAAGATTTCAAGGATGGTTCAATGTTTTTATAGTCTTAGAAATGTGTAATGCTAATATACCACACTACCTAGAAAGTTAAAGAAAAACTTTAGTTCTGTGATTCATCTAAATTAATAAAGAAATATATTTTGACAGAATATGGTACTCTTACATGTTATCAAACTAGGAATAGAAGATAATTTCATAAAATAAATTTATTAAAAATTTACAGTAAATATCAAACTTAGTGGTGAAACTTTAGAGGCATTTTCATTAAGGTCAGGAAATACATAGTCATACTCATTAGTTCTCTAATATCCAATCCTGTTTGAAGCTTCCAGAGAACATGATGGGGCAAGAAAAAAAAGAAGGCTATCAATGGAAATGAGATAATTTTCCTCTTATTTGTAGCATTGTTATAGGCTATATAGGAAGCCTGATACAATCTATAAACTATTGAAACTAATAAATGTCTAGCAAGTTGATATTCAAAATCAACATACAAAACCCAGCAGTGTTTCAGTTCCACTTATAATAATAACAACAGAAAATATAAGTGTGGCAGGCCATCTTCAAGATGATCCCAATGAACCCCCGCCCACAAACCCTGCCTTCCTGGTATTCCTGTGTAAGTAATAGGAGAATACATAAATAACAATGTATGACTTTCAAGGTTGGGCCATTTAAGATACTGTGGGTTCATCTTTTCCCTCTTGGATCACTTGTGGGTGGAAGCCAGTCACCATGTCATGAGGACACCAGAACAGCCCTAAAAAGAGACCTATGTGATGAAGAAGTAAAGCCTCTTGACAACAGCCAGGAACTGAGGCTTCCTTCCAACAGCAGTCTTGGAAGCAGACCCTCTAGCCGTAATTAAGCCTTCATATGACTGCAGCCCTGGCTGATATCTTGACTTAAATCTCATAAATAAAAAATGCTAAGCTAGAATCACAGTTAAACTTCTGAACTCCTGGCCCTCAGAAACTGTGGGATAGTAAATGTTTGCTGTTCTAAGCAATTAAGTTTTAGGGTAATTAGGCAACAATAGATAAATAAGTTTCAGAAAAATTTCAAAAATTAATATAAGAAAAGATATGAAGACATGCTGCTAAGTCACTTCAGTCGTGTCCGACTCTTTGTGACCCCAGAGATGGCAGCCCACCAGGCTCCCCTGTCCCTGAGATTCTCCAGGCAAGAACACTGGAGTGGGTTGCCATTTCCTTCTCCAATGCATGAAAGTGAAAAGTGAAAGTGAAGGCGCTCAGTCATGTCCGACCTTCATCGACCCCATGGACTGCAGCCTTCCAGGCTCCTCCGTCCATGGGATTTTCCAGGCAGGAGTACTGGAGTGGGGTACTGTCGCCTTCTCCGATATGAAGACATAGAAAATTATTTTTTAAAAATTATTAAATGACATAAAAGACATATTGAATAACTACAATGTTCTTTTTTTTAAAAAAATAACTACAATATTCTTTACTAAAGGGGAGAAATTCTTTCCAATTTAAGCTACATATTCAGGGCAAAATCCCAATCTACGGCCTCTGCAACTTGCTAAACTAATCCTAAAATTTACATGGAAGATGAGAAGAGTAAGAATACTCAAGAAAAATTTGAAGGATAACTCCAGGTGTGTGGAGTGGGATAGATAAGGCTTGTATCCCAGATATCAAAATTTATTACAAAGCTGTTCTAGCTTAACCAGAACATGGTATGGTATTGGTATAAGAATAGACAAATCAATGGAACAGAATACAAAGCCCAGAAAGAGAGCTGGAATCTCCATTGATGTGATAGGCAGAGTCAGGCCCAATCTCCACCTCCAAACGATGTCCGTATTCTAGTTTTCAGAATTTGTGAATATGTGGGTTACATAGTAAAGGCGAATTAAGGGTACAGATGGAATTAAGATTGCTAATCAGCTGACTTGACTTTAAAATAGGGAAATTATCCTACATTAACTGAGTGAGCACAATATAATCACAAGAGTCTTTAAAAATGGAAATGAGAAGCAGAAGAGTCAGTGTCAGACGGATAGCATTGTGAGAAGGGCTTGGTCTGGCATTGCTGGTTTTTAAGATGGAGGAAAGAGGTAATGAGCCAGGGAATGCAGAAGGCATGCCGAAGATGGAAAAGCAAGGAAATGAATCCTCCCCCAGGACCTTCAAAAGGAATGAAGCTCTGCCTAGACTTTGATCTTAGCCTACTAGGATCCATTTTGGACTTCTGACCTCAAGAATTGTAAGATAATAAATTTGTGTTGTTTTACACTACCAAATAGTGGTAATTTGTTACAGGAGTCATAGGAAATGAATATAATCTATGTTACAAGCCAGTAGGTAAAGAACATACTATTCTACCAGTGGAGTGAGACCAATTGGTTACCCATGTGAAAAAAAAGAAAATTAGTTCCCTCTCTCATGTTATATACAAAAATAAATTTGAGGTAAGAGTGAGTACCTACATGTGAAAAGCAAAATAGTAAAACTTTTAAGAGACATAAAGTTTAATATTTTTATGAGCTTGGAGAAGAAAGATTTCTTAAACAAGGCACAAAAAGCATGAGCCATAAAGAAAAGAAATTGGCAGAACTATGTTAAAATTAAAATCATCTGTTCAGGAAAAGATACTATACATAAATACAGAAAACAAGACACAGGCTAGGCGAATATATGTACAATGCATCTAAGGCACAAGAAATTAATATCCACAATACAGAAAAAAAATTCCAAATCAATGAAGAAAAGGCAACCCACTGGAAAAACAAATGAAGGATATGAATAATTAGTTCATAGGAAAGAAATTCAAATGCCCATTAACATATGAGAAAGTGCCTATCTTTATTATCAGGCAGAGATGAGCAAAGAAAGCCATGCATCATTGTGTTTCTGACTGGAAAGTTTTAAAAAAAAATCTGAAAATTCTAAGGATTGGTGAGGATATGGGAAAAAGGAAGAGTCATAGTCTTCTGGAATGAGTACAAATCTGTAATTTATTTCTGGAGAGAAATTTGGCAACATTCTGAACATTGCACATGCGTCCTGTGTGACCCAGACTCCTGTTTAGGCAGGGATGTGCCCTTGTACATAAGGTGACGTGCACAGGAACATCTGTCATAGCATCATTTGGAACAGTGAAAACTCAGGAACAACCTAAATGCCAGTGAGAAAGAAAATAGATGCTGTGTTGCTGCCATGAATTAATAAAAGAGTGCCACATATGTCAACATGGATAAACACTGGAAACATTTTAAGGGGAAAACTAAATTTGCAGAGTGATGAATACATTGCACTTGTAAGGCTTAAAAGATACACTATTTAGAGCCAAGACCTGGAAGCAACCTACATGTTGACAGATGAATGGATAAAGAAGATGTGGTACGTTTACACAATGGAATATTATTCAGCCATTAGAAAGAATAAAACAATGCCATGGTCAGCAACATGGATGAACCTAGAGACTGTCATGCAGAGAGAAGGGAGTCAGAGAAGGAGAAATAGTGTATGATACCCCTCACATGTGCAATCTGAAAAAGAAATGATATAAATGAACTTACAAAACAGAAAGAGACTCACAGACTTAGAGGACGAAGTTATGGTTGCCTGCACACACTGCTGTATTTAAAATGGATAACCAACAAGGACCTAGGGGATAGCACGTGGAACACTTTTCAACATTATGTGGCAGCCTGGATGGGAGGGGAGTCTGGGGGAGAATGTATATGTATTGCTGAGTCCCTTTGCTGTTCACCTGAAACTATCACAACATTGTTAATCAGCTATACCCCAATACAATATAAAAAGCTTAAAATATATATTACTATTTATGCTTTTGTATAGAGAAGCTTGTGTAGGATCTGAAGCTTATATAATTGCAGGTGGTGTCCTCATTAAGAAACAGATTATAAATAAAAATTTTAACTATAAAATAGAACATAAAATTAGGTACAGAATTTAATTTTGAATATTAATTTTAAATAAGAAAACACAACAAATCATAAATTTTAAAAAGCTGACAAATATCTGGAATAATAAAATCCAGAAAAACAACATAGTATGATTACTAGCTATTCAACACATCTTTATATAATACAATGTTTTCTTATATTTGTTAGCTTCATTCTCCTTGACTGCGATTAAAAAATTTTTTTAACTTTTAATTTTATGTTGGAGTTTAAATAAATTAACAATGTTGTGACAGTTTCAGGTAGACAGCAAAGGGACTCAGCCATACAAACACATGAATTGATTCTCCCCCAAGCTCTCCTCCCATTCAGGCTGCCACAGAACATTAAGCAGAGTTCCCCGTGCTATACAATAGAATCTTGCTGGTTACCCATTTTAAATACAGCAGGGTGGACTATCAATCCTACACTCCCTATCTCTTCTCCACAGTCTTCACCACTCCCCACAACGGTAAGTTCATTCTCTAAATCCATGAGTTTCTGTTTTACAAATAAGTTCTTTGGATCACTTCTTTTTAGATTCTGCATATAAGGGATGTTATATGATATTTCTCTTCTGTGTGACTTATTTCACTCAGTATGACAACTTCTAGGTCCATCCAAGTTGACTGCAATTTTGTAATAGAATTTTTTTTTATAGTGATTGTTCAAAGACAATTCCATTTTTTTCTGGCATGGCTGATCAACTAACAAAAGACAAAAAAGGATCCTTTAGAGAAGATTCTTTAAGCGTCACAACTCTAACTTCTGTCCTTACATAGCAAAATGGCAATTTGACCTTTCTGGGCAGGGCTCCCAGGGCAGCCTGGAGCCTGGCCTCTGAGCAAGGAGCAGATTCTTCTCTGAGGTTGAGGGAAGTCAACCAGGGGGAATCTATCAGGGGCAGAACATCTCTGGCTTCTGGGAGCTGGAAGGCTACAGAGGTAGTCCTGGCAGCCCCAGAGGTTTGAAAATTAGACTGACAAAGACAAATAGATAGGATGAAAACAAATTTATTTAATATAAATTATATATGATACAGGAGCCTTCATAAGGAAATGAAGACCCAAAGAAATGATTAAGACTCAAAGAAATGGTTGACCCAAAGAAACAGTTATGCTAGGTGTGTTGAAGAGTAGAAAGATGTGCAAGGATAGAGGGACAAAGGTGCACTAAGTACAGTAAACTAGAGGAAACTTAGCAAGGTGTGTTTAATCAGATTGTTTGATGCGTCCCTTCTCGTGGGTATAAGGATGCTCCTTTCCTCTGGGCATAGGAGGAAAATCTTATATGAGCGCTTCATGATGTGCTCTCATCACAAAGGGCAGAAAGTCCTTGCTGCACATAACATTTCTTAAATTCCTTCAGCTTGAAATAGTCAGTATGCCAGCATGTCATATTTTGGAGTAGTGTGTCCTGAACCGAGTCACTACACATTTAACAAAAGATTAATAACTTGTTAGGGTATGAAATGAAAATTCAGGATAGTGATGACTGTGGGGATAAGAGACAAAGGGTAGGATTGGGATAGAGTGAGGGAGGTTTCAACAGTATTTCAAATTAAAAAAAACTTGAAGCAAATAGGGTGAAATATTAAGACCACTATTTTTGTACTATTTTTCTTCTTTTCTGGATGTTTGAAAATATTTTATTACTCTAGACATGCTGCGGCTGCTAAGTCGCTTCAGTCGTGTCCGACTCTGTGCAACCCCATAGACGGCAGCCCACCAGGTTCCCCCGTCCCTGGGATCTTCCAGGCAAGAACACTGGAGTGGGTTGCCATTTCCTTCTCCAATGCATGAAAGTGAAAGTGAAGTCACTCAGTCATGTCTGACTCTTAGTGACCGCATGGACGGCAGCCTACCAGACTCCTCCGTCCATGGGATTTTCCAGGCAAGAGTACTGGAGTGGGGTGCCATTGCCTTCTCTGACTTTATACATATACATATATAAAAATCAAAGCACTGACTGCTGGGGCTGTAACTGGCAGTGGCTCTCCATGCTCAAATGACTTGAAAAGGTCTTGTCCAAAGAAAGGATATTGTTTAAAAATGACAGATCTTTAAATTTGGTGATGCTTATTCTCCAGTCCTTTGCTGGTCATAGTTTCTCCATTGTATTGTACAACTAAGAAGCACATTTCATAGCCTTAATATGAATAGTTGCTTCTATAGTGACATGCTGAGTAATTAAATTCAGTCCACAAACTTTTTGTTGCCTAGGATTTATGGACTAATTAGAATATGAATTTCCTAAAAAGAATAACTTGTTCTCCATAATATATAGAATTTCTATAATAAAGTCATTTCTCTAAGAAAGCGGTAAGCTCTTTGGAGCTACTGCTAAAGATCCAAGCCTTCGGTAAGCTTTCCCGGCCCTCCCTGTAATGCTGCCATCAGTCGAGGGGAAACACAATCCTGGGGGCTCTGTTCACTGAGACCATAATATCTACTCTTTAAAGCAAGTTCCACAAGTGAACAATGTGAATATTTTAACAGTTAGTTCAGAGAAATATGTGCAGATTGTGGATACTACAGCAAATATATTAATGGCCCAAGATATTTAATACATTTCAAACAAAGTATAAATCATGTAAAATGCAAATTTTAAGAGTAATTAAGAGTGTTCACTGTATTTACCTTAGGATGCTTTTGAGATCCTTTAATAGAAAATGTCTATTAAGTTTCCAATACTCTCTCACAGGGAATTACTTTTGATATTATTTGTTTAAAACAAAGTACTTCATAGCAACTCAGGAGAGGGTGAAACTTCAAATACAGAACAGCTGTTCTGTATTGAAAGTCCAGGCCAGCCCTTAATATTGTGTTTTTATAAAACAGATCTAATTAACATTAAGTTGTTTGGTCACCTTGTTGCCCACTCCTGCCTCTTCCCCTGAAACAAACCATGTTGAGTCACTAGACATTATAGCCCTAACAGGGCACAGCGGCCTTCTGTGTGAGAACCCACCTTCTCTCAGGCTGACAGCTTGGCTGTATTTGGGGGAGGGCACATGTACCTCCTGCTTCTTCGTAACGAACCCTGGAGACTACCCCAAACAAGTATTGTTTATGCAACCTTGTTTACAGAGGATTTGGGCATAACATTAAATTTATCTCAAAAGTATTAAATGAGAAACACATATGGCATGCGTGCACGTGCGCGCACACACAAACACACACAGAGACATTCTCACATACCCTGCAGTTGTAGAACACTTTGCAGTTAGAGCAAAATCTTTCCTCTTCACATTCAATATCTGGAAATGCTTGAGGTTTGGGGAAAACATTTTCATTAAGTGTTTGATGTTGTGAAGGAGCTCCAGGCAGTGGGAGACTGCTTTGCTTCACATTTCAGAAGCTCCTCAGAATTTGGGAAGAGGAGCTAATGAAATATTTCCCTGTTGAAAGTCACATGAAAATGAATCTTCTAAAAAGTTAAGATATTCCATTTTAAAGTGCATAGTAATATAAAACACTACCTGAAAGCCATGATACTCCAAAGGGAAATAGGGACCCATCATCTCCTTAAAGAAATTCACATCCTAGTAATCTTCAACCCAATACTGATAAATGAGGTGCTGAGTCACAGATTACTAGAATTTATTCTTAAGTCCAGAGACTGAAGAAGCCTAGCTTTTATGTGTGAGCTAGCAATATTAAAGTGAAAATGAAAAAAAATTTAGTCTTCTGATACAAACCAATTAGCCCATATCTAGCTATCTATTTACCAATACATTCAACAGCATTTATTGACTGCCTCTCAGGTTACAGATGTTATAAAAAATGCCCCATTAGGCATCCAAACAAGAACGAGCTGCAAACTTTGCCCTCCAGGAGATTAAAGTCTAAAGGCAAAAACATTTTTTCCTGTGGATAATAAATCAGATAACAGGCCCATTCTATAATTTTTTATTACTTCCTAAATAAAATAGTCAGATATGAAGTTTTTGCTTCTTATCCCCACAACTTCTACCTCTCCTAATCTGAAGGTCTTGGTACCCAAGAGAGGAGTGTTTCCACCTGGGGATATAACAGTGGTTCCACTGAATTGGAAGACTGCCACTTGGCCTTTGTGGCTCTATATTTCATTGAACCAACAAGGGATTACTGGATGGATTGATCTTAATTGTCAGAGAAATGTGATTATGCAGTGGGGCAAAGAGGATTCAGGATGTTCTCCAGATACCTCTCAGTATTTCCATGTCCAACAGTAAAAGTTAATGGAAAACTACAGCAAGGAGAAATATGTAGAACTAGTGAAGATTCAGACCCTTTAAGAACGAGGTATGGCAAAACCAATACAATATTGTAATTAGCCTCCAATTAAAATAAATAAATTTATATTAAAAAAAAGAACGAGGTAAGCAAGCTGAAATCTTGTCTGAGAGAATCACAGGGTAAGGAATAAGGATATTATAAGCATCAACTAAGGCATTATGAGGGCTTCCCCACCTGGTAAAGAATCCACTTGCAATTTGGGAGACCTGGGTTCCACCCCTGGGTTGGGAAGATCCCCTGGATGGGGGCATGGCAACCCACTCCAGTATTCTTTCCTGGAGAATCTCCATGGACAGAGGAGCCTGGCGGGCTACAGTCCATAGGGTCGCAAAGAGTCAGACATGACTGAGTACAGCACAGCACAACACATGGCTTTATGATTTTTTCATTTATAATAAAAGGACTACAGCAGTTCCATGTCTTTTCTTTTAGACTTTCTTATGCACAAGTGTGTATACACAAGTACACTCATTTCTTTTTCCTTTTCTTCTTGTTCTCATACTATTAACCAATACTCTCAGTGTCACACAGTTTGTGATGGTGGGATGGGACTTGACAAAAATCACCTTTCCTTTGCTATATGACTTCCTATTAGGCTCTGCCAACAGGAGGTGCTAGAGAGAGACTGTGAGGCTGGAAGAGGGAAGGGGGGTTTGATTCCTCCTGTTTGCTCCTGCTCCAAACAACATTACCACAGCCAGGAATCTTCATCCTGGCAGCAATGCTTAATTCCAGCAGTCACAGTTGGTTCCAGCATGCAGCGTCCGCACAGTGCCAAAGCCAGCCTCACTGCCTCCCCTCAGATACCAGCACCAGCTGGACAGTGACCCTTCCCAGAGGTCTGGACTGCAGCTCTGGGAGGCTCCTCATCCAAGTCTAAATTCTAACAATATCAACATCTTTTGCTCCTCAAGCTTTATTTAAGAGTGAGAGCTGCTTCCTAAAGCTATTATCTCCAGGAAACTACAGGGTCTCTCCCTTTTGCCTTTTTCAGTTCTCTAATACTGGTTACCAACTAAAGAGCTAAATTTTCCCAGTTAAAGTAACTGGTGTGGTTTCTGTCTTCTGACTGGACCCTGACTGATAAACACTGTTGTTTCTCCAATATCCTTCCTACCCCTTCAACTATACAGAGCAGTCCTGTCTGGGAAAGACTGACCCTGCTCCTGACCCAGGGATAGGCCCTAATTGGTCTAAGTCAGAGCAGCTTCATTCCCTTCTTTAGATGATTGGTGTATACAACCCAGGCCTCAGCCAATTAGCTCACAGCCATGGGGACTGGTTAGGCTAGTCCAGTCAAATTGTGGGAGGTGGTGGCTCTATCTCCATGGGAACAGGGCTTTGTTTAAATGTAAAATCTACAACTGCTTTAGCCATTTTGCCATCTTAAGAGAAACCAAAGAGAGAATGAAGCTAAACCAGGCAGGATGACAGAGTCAAGGGAATTTCAAAGAACAGAGCCTAAAGTCCTGAGCATGTCATGCCTCATGTACTCGGGAGATTTCAATTAAGTGAGCCAATAAATCCTCTTTACTGTTTCAGCTATTTTGAGTTAGGTGTGCAATTACTTGACAGCAAAAGCCTTACAATGAAGTCATCTTATAATTAAACATATGTGTGACTATAAAGTAATGCTCAAAATTCTCCAAGCCAGGCTTCAGCAATACGTGAACCGTGAACTTCCAGATGTTCAAGCTTGTTTTATAAAAGGCAGAGGAACCAGAGATCAAATTGCCAACATACTCTGGATCATTGAAAAAGCAAGAAAGTTCCAGAAAAACATCTATTTCTGCTTTGTTGACTATACCAAAGCCTTTGACTGTGTGGATCACAATAAACTACGGAAAATTCTTCAAGAGATGGGAATACCAGAACACCTGACCTGCCTCTTGAGAAACCTGTATGCACGTCACGAAGCAACATTTAGAACTGGACATGGAACAACAGACTGGTTCCAAATGGGAAAAGGAGTAGGTCAAGGCTGTATATTGTCATTTTGCTTATTTAGCTTCTATGCAGAATACATCATGAGAAATGCTGGGCTGGAAGAAACACAAGCTGGAATCAAGATTGCCGGGAGAAATATCAATAACCTCAGATATGCAGATGACACCACCCTTATGGCAGAAAGTGAAGAGGAGCTAAAAAGCCTCTTGATGAAAGTGAAAGAGGAGAGTGAAAAAGTTGGCTTAAAGCTCAACATTCAGAAAATGAAGATCATGGCATCTGGTCCCATCACTTCATGGGAAATAGATGGGGAAACAGTGGAAACAGTGTCAGACTTTATTTTTTGGGGCTCCAAAATCACTGCAGATGGTGATTGCAGCCATGAAATTAAAAGACACTTACTCCTTGGAAGGAAAGTTATGACCAACCTAGATAGCATATTCAAAAGCAGAGACATTACTTTGCCAACAAAGGTTCGTCTAGTCAAGGCTATGGTTTTTCCAGTGGTCATGTATGGATGTGAGAGTTGGACTGTGAAGAAAGCTGAGCGCCAAAGAATTGATGGTTTTGAACTGTGGTGTTGGAGAAGACTCTTGAGAGTCCCTTGGACTGCAAGGAGATCCAATCAGTCCATTCTAAAGGAGATCAGTCCTGGGTGTTCTTTGGAAGAACTGATGCTAAAGCTGAAACTCCAATACTTTGGCCACCTCATGCAAAGAGTTGACTCATTGTAAAAGACCCTGATGCTGGGAGGGATTGAGGGCAGGAGGAGAAGGGGACGACAGAGGATGAGATGGCTGGATGGCATCACCGACTCGATGGACATGAGTTTGAGTGAACTCCGGGAATTGATGATGGACCGGGAGGCCGGGCATGCTGAGATTCATGGGGTCACAGAGTTGGACACGACTGAGTGACTGAACTGAACTGAACTGAAAGGACCACAAGGACTTATATTATGATACTGTTTTATATACATGCTTTGCATTAAGTACACAGAGTACATAACCAAAATTGGGAGAATACAGCATATACTGAAGAATGGTAAGTCCTTCACCTTTGTTTGGGTCCTTCAACTAGAGTTATCTTTTATAACCTGTCTTCTTCCCTCTGCACCTTAAAAATTAAAAAAAATTTTTTTTTTAAATCTGAATAGGAAAAGTTTTTCTGAGTCTGTTTTTCATATTCATTAGGACATGGAAATGTGTTTATTTTTAAATTTTTTTGGTTTGCATTTCTAATATTCTGGGGATAGGAATTCAGATCCATTAGAATACATACAAGTTCAAATGAATCAAAACCTGGAAACTAATTTTCATCAGCTTCACCTTCAACTTCTTATGCTACCATGTTGACAGGCCAATTGGGAGGAAAGGACCAGTGGCAGCCTGCTCTTATTTCTAGAAACCTGAGATCCTGAAGCTCCTTCAGGGCCTACCTCTGTCTCTGACCTCCTATTTTTCTGGCCAAGCCATTGAACCCAGGCCCTCTGCAGTTGAAAATCAGAGTCCTAACCACTGAACTGCCAGGGAATTCCCTGTTCTCCTTCTTAAACATTCTTAAACACTGTCAAAGCCTCAACTCTGGGCCTTTGACCCTTTAGTGAGGAGAAAAGGCACCAGTAATAAAAATCACCCCTCATATTTGCATAGTGCTCCAATTTTCAAAATACTTTAGACAGATAATTTAAATTGGATACCAAACTTCCCAGAAGGTGAACGGGGGAGGTATTGCCACTTTATTGACACAGAAGGCCAGGGCTATGACTGACTTATCCCGAATCCCGATTGACTTCTGTCCCCAGGCCAACCTAGCACAGTGACCTTGATATAACTAGAGGTGATCAGGAAATACAGGCTAGTGAATGAAAATCACAGACAAAGGAGCTTTGGCCCAGCGACTCTCCCTACAACATTCTTAGGACTGCCAAGGTCAGTGGGGGAACAGAGAAGCTCCTCTGGAGGGGCTGGCTTGGACACGTTTGCACAGGGGAGGGCTGACGGTTAACCACCAAACCGAGCCTTCATAAACTGACTCATTTTCTGACAAAGCTGATTATACAAACCTCCTTCTACATGTGGGACTGTCTTATGGAGAATTATTAGGCCACCAGGCCTCTGGTGTTTTTGCACAACGGCCTATAGAATTGGCTATGGGATTAAAAACAAAAAGAAAGGAACCTCAAAGAAAAGGGAACTATACAAAATAAAAGTGACTTGGAGATTCCCCCCACCCCCGCTGCTGCCAAAAGAAAAAGATGTTCCCCAACCCATGCCTCTATCTAATGGTGCCTAGGGAGGAAGTAGAAAGAGCACTCACTGTTCCTGGGCTGGAGCCTGGAGCTGCTGACAGCCATGTATCTTGAGTGAGTTGTTACATTTTGGGAGTCTTCACTTCCTTTTGTAAAATAAAAGGCTGGACTCTTCACACATCTCTAAGGACTCTTCCAGTCATGTGATTCTAGAGGGCACTGGGTATGGCAGAAAGGGTTTCTCTGTTCAAAACCTGCCCTTGCCACTTACCATTTGTCAAACTTGGACAAAGTCTCTCTTTAAAAAGAAACAATGCTCATTTTTTTCATCCTATCGTTAAAGTATAATATATGTACTATAGAAAATGTAAAACATACAGGCAAGTATGTTAAGGAAGAAAATAAGGATCTCTCACAATTCTGTTATCCAGAGGTAATCTGCTGTTTTAGGGTGTTTCTTTCGTGATGTAAATTAGGGGTTGGCAAACTCTGACCCTCAGGCCAAATCTTGTCCACTGCTATTTTCTTAATGGTCTGTGACCAAAAAGTGGTTTTTACATTTTCAAATGGTTGAAAAATAATCAAAGAGTAATAATATTTTGTGGCTAGTGAAAATTATATGAAATTCAAATAGAGGTGTCCATAAGAAAAATTTTATTGGAATATAGTAATGCTGGTTAGCTTGTGTATTGTCTTTTACTCAACCACAGCAGGTCTTGTGCCCTGCCAAACCTAAAATATCTGGTTCATCACAGAAAATATTTGCTAACCTTTGATATAGATAAAATAAATATAAGTATGTGGGTTTATGTATTACATTATGTATCTTATATTCTACTTTTTTCTCTTAACACTTAAATACAAACACTGGTCACTGTAAATATTCTTTGTAAACATGACTTAATAGCTTCCTAATATTACATCATCATTTAAGATGTTGTTGGATATTTGGTTTATTAAAAATTTTCACTTATAATTTTCACAAACATCCTTAGGCATAAATATTTGACCATATCTCTTATTATTTCCTAAAATTAGATTCCTAGAAGGGGGATGACTAGCATAAATTATATGGACAGTTATAGATGCTCTAAAGAAATGCGGTATCAATTTGTACACCCATTATTCTCAGTGAGTGAGAGTGATCATCTCTTAGTACCTTCTGAGTACCCATCATTAAAGGAGAGAGAGGGGAGATAAAAGGAGAGGAGGAAGGGGAGAGAAAGAGAAAGGGGGAAGTTAACATTGAGATTAGGTCCAGGTCTATGAGCATAGTTCCTCTTCAATGATATGCTGCTGAGAGCTCTAGGAACTACAAGGTTTGCTTTGAGTGTCAAAAAAGATGTGAAAGCATTTTGTAAACTGTTAAAGAAGGATCACTGTCTCATAATTATTATCATGAAAGCTACCTATATGAAACAGCCAGTAGTTCACCTCAAGGGTGGAAAAGCCACTCACCATAACTGTCCTTTTTATGAGAGAATTGGGTCTTAACTTTACAGAGTATTTCATCCCTGTGTTACATTCTTAAAATTAGATCCATGTGTTTCTTTCAATTAGTATTTGATACAGTATTAATATTCTTATTTATCTTCTGCATGCCATATGGATTAAATTCTCATTACCTTTGATCTTAATACTTTTAAAATATGTAAATCAGCAGACACCCTCTTTAAAGCAGTGTTTGCATCCCTGTCTATTATTGCCTTGGGCAAAAGGAAAATATCTGCATTGCAAAAAATCCCCAAATTGTATTGAAATCTTGAAGACTATATATTACACGGGTCAATCTCAATAGATTAAATAATGGCCAACTGAAAATGAAGCCAATTAGAATTAACTATTGCTTAAACCTGATGAAGGTTAATGAGAGCCCGCCATGCACGCACATCATCAAGATGGTCACGTTCCAGGGTGAAACTGGTTAAGGCTCTGTGATTTACTTACCTTCAATAAGCAGAGCACAGTAAAGATTTTCTGATTAACAAAGATAAGCATGCTATATGAAGTGCTTCAGTGTGCTGGGTGAAAGGCTTTTCATTTGTTTTGAGCTATGGCAAGTCACTACTTTCTTGGTCCTTAGTTTCTTTCACCATAAAATGGGGGTGATTAGGCTGTTGAATTCTAAGGCATATTCCAGCTCTAAGCACTAATTGGAAGTAATAACAGGGCTGTTATGTAACATATTTTAAAGGAACTTTAAACTTAATGGGGACTGTAGTTACTAATTAATTTAAGAACTGGAGAAGAAAAAGTGTACCTGTGGTTGATTGATGGAAATTATCCTAAACAAGACCACTTATATATCCTTTTTAAGACCATCCAGTCTTTCAGGAAGCTTTTTATTTAAAAATGTATTGTGAAATATATATATTGGCACTATCTTTTTACCTCTTAACTTGAAATATTCTTCTAGCTATTGCTGGGATAGTTTTTCCTTCCCCTTCAAGCTTATTCAATTAATAGTATAAAATATTTTTAGGGAAACCTTGTGTCAGTCAAAGGTCCATAATCTGCATGCCACTAAATTCCACAAATTATTCTTCTTATTTTATAAGGTTAATTTCCTTTTGTCAGCTGTTCATTTTACTTTGGAAAATAAAGTCTCCCAGGCTCATAATGGAGTTAAGAATCCTCTTTGGTCTATAGGACTAGAGTTCTTAGGTCCAGATGCACTTCTTTCTGGAAGAGTGTAATCATGTGTTCATTGTGAATTAATTACCAAAATAGCCACTCTCTAATTTCCTGGACTTTGATTGACAAACATCCTATATCCTACTAGTTATTATATAACGCAGTTTGATTCTCCGTTCAGTAAAACTTTGCTGATACAACAGTCTACATACATATCTCCTAGAAGAAGTAGAATCTCTAGAATAACAAATATCTTCTATAGACAGGGGGTTTTGTTTTAGAATTTGCAATTTACAATATATAATCCAATCACACACACATGCACACACACATCTTTTGTTTGAGCCCTATTCCTAATAACACACTGAGACCAACTTCAAGGTATAGCTGAATATCAAGTATGGAAGATTGAAGTTTATATGATGAATCACTGAAGGGATGAGGAATACCTAGAAGAAAACCAGTCATGACACAGATTAATTCTCATAACAGACTGATCTGGAAAAATGAGAACAGGCATAGATTCACAATTTTGTGAATTTGTTTCCCCACTTTACATTGTGAATTACACTGTGAATTTGTTTCTCAAATTTAGCCAAATATGCTTATGGATATTTATGCTTATGAAAATCTGCCATGTTGCACCAGGGGGTGTCTTATGCAAGTGGGTGCCAACCTTGACCATGAGGCAGGGTCTGTTCCATTGCTAGGTGGAGAAAATGCCAACCTTTGACAGCCTCCTCCACTCTTCTACCACCTGACCACCAAGTTTCATTTGTGCATTAAAGACAAACCATTGTTTCAGACTTATTTCTCTAGCTTCATTTTATCATAACCTTAACAGCTGCCATTGAGACTCATTGCCTTAAAAAGTTATTGGAAAGGCATCATTTTTCTACAATGTGTTGAAGAAGAGCACAAGCCAGAATCTCTCTCCAGTAGTTTCTACCATGAATCAATCACCTGGCCCTTTTAGCTTCCCTATGGGAATCATTTGAAGAAGGCAATGGCACCCCACTCCAGTACTCTTGCCTGGAAAATCCCATGGATGGAGGAGCCTGGAAGGCTGCATGGAGTCGCTGAGGGTTGGACATGACTGAGCAACTTCATTTTCACTTTTTACTTTCATGCATTGGAGAAGGAAATGGCGATCCAGTCCAGTGTTCTTGCCTGGAGAATCCCAGGGACAGGAGAGACTGGTGGGCTGCCGTCTATGGGGTCGCACAGAGTCTGACATGACTGAAGTGATTTAGCAGCAGCAGCAGCAGCATGGGAATCATTCTATCTATCATCACTTCAGAAGCTGGCACTCTACAGCTCAGCACACAAGGCCCTTTCTGGTCTGACATCTATTTACCTCTATAGCTCATTTCCTCCTGCTCCTCAGAGTTTGGCCTATGTTCCAGCACAAGACACTCCATCTGTTAGCCCTGAAGAATCATCTCAGGTTGATCTTCTCCTGGAACCTTTCCTGATTCCTAAATGCAAGTTGAATGCCCTAACTCTGGGTTCCCATTTCAACCTGTACATAACAACATATAACAGTTATCCCACCTGACAGGTATAGAATCATATTCATCCTTCTCTTTCTGTGGCTTATATCAAAGAAAATAATAAGTAAGTGTTTATTTAAGAAATGAACAAATCTTTTAGTTGCTCTTGCTTAAAAACAACCACCAACATCTCCAATTCCTTTAGAAATTCAGTTCAGTTCAGTCACTCAGTAGTGTCTGACTCTTTGCGACACCATGAATCACAGCACACCAAGCCTCCCTGTCCATCACCAACTCCTGGAGTTCACCCAAACTCATGTGCATCGAGTTGGTGATGCCATCCAGCCATCTCATCCTCTGTCCTCCCCTTCTCCTGCCCCCAGTCCCTGCCAGCATCAGGGTCTTTTCCAATGAGTCAACTCTTTGCATGAGGTGGCCAAAGTATTGGAGTTTCAGCCTCAGCATTAGTCCTTCCAATGAACACCCAGGACTGGTCTCCTTTAGGATGGACTGGTTGGACCTCCTTGCAGTCCAAGGGACTCGCAAGAGTCTTCTCCAGCACCACACTCACTGCTAATGAAAGCCAGTTAGCCTGACAAAAGTGTTAACTATCTTGATAAATACAAGGTTATGTGAACAGCAGGCTTTTAGAAGGTAATCCTAAATCAGCAAGGGAGATGTTATTGGTGAGTCTTTCAGGATGAGCAGATAGACTCATTTATTTCACAAAGATGAAGTCCCAACTGTGTTCCAAGTACCACGTTAGGGAACAACAATAGCAAAAGGCTTAAGGAGAAGGCTGTGAGAACTTCAGATTCCTGCCTATCATTCACAGATGGGTTGCTGGGTTGCTGATAATTTGTGAAATAAATGTTTATACAGATATCTGTGTGATAACTGAGAAACTGTCTGGGTCGCTGCAAAACTACAAAGAAAATATTGCAAATAAAGAATCTAAAAACTAGCCCAGAATAAAACACAAATGGTTATTTCTTCAAGGACCAATAATCAGAATGGCCATTTGCTAAATAGAATCAGCCATACAGGAATGATTAAGGAAAACCACCAAAAAGCAGGGTTAGGTATCTGCTACACTAGAAGTTTGTGTCCCCCCACCCTGATTCAACTGATTCATACACTGAAATCCTAATCCCTAGTGTGGTAGTATTTGGAGGTGGGGTCTTTAGGAGGTGATTAGGAGCCTTCAATGTGTGATTAGGAGCCTTCAATGTGCCTTGTGCCCTTATTAGACCCAGGAGAGGTCCCTTACCACTTCTGCCATGTGAGGCCACCCAAAAGACCCCTGTCTATGACCCAGGAAGCAGGCCCTCACCAGACACTGAATCTGCTGGCACCTTGATCATGGACTTCTCAGCCTCCAAAACTGCAAGAAAGAAATGTCTTCTGTTTAAGCCACCCAGCCTGTGGTATTTTTGTTATAGCAGCTGGAACAGAGACAGTGTGTAATGACACCAAGTGGAGTAATGTATTTGCTGTGGAAGATGATAGAGCGGTCCAGAGCCCAGGCTTTTCACTGAGAAAAACCCATGTGGAATCTTGGCTCCTGGCTGTGGAGTGTGGGCAAGGCACCTAACCTTTTGGAACAGCAGTTTCCTTATCTGTGAAATGGAGATATTTTGCTACTTTGTTCACAAAGATCCAATTTAAAAAAGATTAATTTTAATTCAGAGTAACCCAAGGCTACCAAGCATAAAAGAAAGAGCTAAATAAAAAGGAAGACAGAAAACTAACTCAACTCCAACCCTTTAAACCAGTTTTTTACATGCAATTTCTTTCCTTCAAACATCATTTTCATGCTCCTGTTACAGCAGCGGGGAGAAGTTGGTTTTCACTCCAAACTGGAAAACTCTTTTTCTTCAGCCAAGAACT
Organism: Oryx dammah; assembly: GCF_014754425.2. Classification (NCBI taxonomy): domain Eukaryota; kingdom Metazoa; phylum Chordata; class Mammalia; order Artiodactyla; family Bovidae; genus Oryx; species Oryx dammah. The sequence continues at coordinate 110,049,320 of NW_024070211.1, read as the reverse complement.
TTTGTATGAGATCTAAATTTGATTTCACAATGTTTGAAACAATAGTTCTGGCAGCTCAGTACGTTAATCTTGGCTCTTCCCCCTGGATCATACCCATGTCTGAGTCTCCTTAATCCTCTTCCAAATTAGTTAAATTAGGTTTAGGTGGATGAAGTATTTACCAAATACTCTCATCTTCAAATAATCCACATCACCTTATAATGAAAACATTGTTACAAGAGCCAGATCCTGCAGGAAAAAAAAAAAAAAAAGCCTGAATTCTAGAATTTAGGGATTAAAAGAGCAAAATATTTTCCATGAATTTCAGTTTTCTATCACGCACAATTCAGAACTTGAAGTTTGAGAAGATAACCCAATTTGGTTTTATAGAGTCTCTCTCTTTCAAGGTCCTAGGAAGGATGACTCCTCTGCTTATAGGTTAACACATAATTCAAGTGCAGCTTCATAACTTCCAGTGAAATATCTTTCAGAGGCTGTTAGTGATGAAACATGTATCTTCTTATACAACCATTTTTACCTAAGACATCAACCACATTAGTAAAGAGAAGAACATATTACTTGAATATCACTGGAAGTTGCTTTTTTTTGTGGGGAATGTAAAAGTGAGACAGTGACTTTAGCTAACTTTTGGAAAGATGGGTGAACAGCCATCAGAGAAAGCTAAATACAGACAAAAGGGAAACAAAACTGGCATGCTAATATTCCTTGGAATAATATTCAGGTCCCAGCTAATGGGAAAATATAGGTATAATGATTAACAAACAAAAAAGTGACTTTCACAATTTTATGAATCACTAGTATTTTAAGCTTTTTTTTCCTCTCCTCCAACCTCCCTCACCACCAAGGTTGAAAGAGAAAATGACAGACTGGATGTCTAAAAATATCTATGGATATTAAATACCAACTTATCTAATAGGACACACATGCCCCTGACTTCATTTTTGTAGGCCTTGTCCCTGGCAATCCAACTTTTCAAAGAAACAGTTGGCTCCGTCGGCTCTAGTATCATGACCAGATTCCTACTATAGTAACTGCATTCTGGAATCAAAATATCAAAGTATTTTGGTCCATGGAATTTTCACAGCCTCCATTTATGCCTTAACCTTAATACTCCAAGATCCAACTGAAACCCACTGTTGAGAGTCACTGAAATCTCACTGACAAGTAAAGGTATCTTAGGGATGAAAGCCTATACCTTTGCAAATGTGGGGAGGCAGATCACATAATCAAACCTGGGAGTTGGATGTTTCAAAGAGCTATGGTTCTCATCTCTTTATTGAGCACAAAAAGATCCAAACAAAGCCACACAACAGCTAAACCAATGCCATCTGTGTGGAAATCATATTTTAAACACAAACAAAATCAAACGCTCCATATGCCACCACTCCTGAACATTTGCTATAATGTTTCTGAGTATTTATTGTTAGAGTGTCAGTGTGGTCAAGTGAAGAAAGCAAAACAAAAACAAAAACAAAAACCCAACAGGAAGTCCCCTGAACTCCTCCAGGGCCTTCTTCCACACTCTGCCCATTATCACCATGCATGTCATGTGTCCTGTTTGGGGATGCTGTACTCTTTCTGCCTCTGGCTCTGTCCTTTCTTTAGAAGAAGGGACATGTAAAATTATGAGACTTTAGGAATTTTGCAAAGCAAGTTTTCAGCCTCTGCCATGTCCTGACACATACAGAAAAAGAATACTATTTGGGTTGTGCAAATAGAAGCCCTCCATTTACCTGGTTGGGCCCTACTGCTTTAATATCTTGGCACAAACATAACTCACTCACAACACACCAGTGTACAAAATACTGCAGCACATCAGTTGGGGACCTATTGCAAAGTGCATTTGTTTCTAAGTGATGCTAATACTGTCACTTTAAAAAGTTCCTATATGGAATATGAAATCTGTATTTGGAAGCACATAAAAATGTGCATGACTCTTCATCATTCCATTCCTAAATCTCATTGAGCTTTTCACAGTTCAGATCTGTGTAAGGACAGAAGTGGTCTGGACCTAACAGAAGCAGAAGATAGTAAGAAGAGGTGGCAGGAATACACAGAAGAACTGTACAAAAAAGATCTTCATGACCCGGATAATCACGATGGTGTGATCACTCACCTAGAGCCAGACATCCTAGAATGTGAAGTCAAGTGGGCCTTAGAAAGCATCACTATGAACAAAGCTAGTGGAGGTGACGGAATTCCAGTGGAGCTGTTTCAAATCCTGGAAGATGATGCTGTGAAAGTGCTGCACTCAATATGCCAGCAAATTTGGGAAGCTCAGCAGTGGCCACAGGACTGGAAAAGGTCAGTTTTCGTTCCAATCCCAAAGAAAGGCAATGCCAAAGAATGCTCAAACTACTGCACAATCACACTCATCTCACATGCTAGTAAAGTAATGCTCAGAATTCTCCAAGCTAGGCTTCGGTAATACGTGAACGGTGAACTTCCAGATATTCAAGCTGGATTTAGAAAAGGCAGAGGAACCAGAGATCAAATGGCCAACATCTGCTGGAACATGTAAAAAGCAAGAGAGTTCCAGAAAAACATCTATTTCTGCTTTGTTGACTATGCCAAAGCCTTTGACTGTGTGGATCACAATAAACTGTGGAAAATTCTGAAAGAGATGGAAATACCAGACCACCTAACCTGCCTCTTGAGAAACCTATATGCACGTCATGAAGTAACACTTAGAACTGGACATGGAACAACAAACTGGTTCCAAATAGAAAAAGGAGTATGTCAAAGCTGTATATTGCCACTCTGCTTATTTAACTTATATGCAGAGTACATCATGAGAAATGCTGGGCTGGAAGAAGCACAAGCTGGAATCAAGATTGCCAGGAGAAATATCAATAACCTCAGACCTGCAGATGACACCACGCGTATGGCAGAAAGTGAACAGGAACTCAAAAGCCCTTTGATGAAAGTGAAAGAGGAGAGTGGAAAAGTTGGCTTAAAGCTCAACATTCAGAAAATGAAGATTATGGCATCTGGTCCCATCACTTCATGGGAAATAGATGGGGAAACAGTAGAAACAGCATCAGATTTTATTTTGGGGGGCTCCAAAATCACTGCAGATGGTGATTGCAGCCATGAAATTAAAAAATGCTTACTTCTTGGAAAGAAAGTTATGACCAAACTATATAGCATATTGAAAAGCAGAGACATTACTTTGCCAACAAAGGTTCGTCTAGTCAAGGCTATGGTTTTTCCTGTGGTCATGTATGGATGTGAGAGTTGGACTGTGAAGAAAGCTGAGTGCCAAGAATTGATGCTTTTGAACTGTAGTATTGGAGAAGACTCTTGAGGGTCCCTTGGACTGCAAGGAGATCCAACCAGTCCATTCTAAAGGAGATCAGCCCTGGGTGTTCATTGGAAGGACTGATACTAAAGCTGAAACTCCAGTACTTTGGCCACCTCATGCGAAGAGTTGACTCATTGGAAAAGACCCTGATGCTGGGAGGGATTGAGGGCAGGAGGAGAAGGGGACGACAGAGGATGAGATGGTTGGATGGCATCACTGACTCGATGGACATGAGTTTGGGTGAACTCCAGGAGTTGGTGATGGACAGGGAGGCCTGGTGTGCTGCGATTCATGGGGTCGCAAACAGTCGGACACGACAGAGTGACTGAAATGAACTGAACTGAAGACTACTTAAGACCCTAATTTCCAAACACTTGTAATTATTTCTGTTCCCCATAAGAAGCAGTGAAAGATGTGGCTTTCTTCACAGTGACATTCTTTGTGACTCTGGCTCTGTGTTGTTCTTTTCCATTGGACTTTCTGCCTGGAGGCATCTCAGCATCCACTCAGCAAGCCAAGTTGTTCCTTTCCAACTTCAGCCAAAGGCCCCAAACAAAACATCTTATGCTGATCAGAAGTGAAGCTCAGTGATTTATTCTTCACTCTCTGATTGGATCTGTATCCTGTTAACTTTCTTAAACTTTTCATTACATGACTTTATATGAACAAAGCAACGTCACACTCAGGTCCAAAGAGTTTCAAACATTTCTATAAGTCCCTTTCTTTGAATCTCCCACAATCTTCACTAGCATCACTTAAAATTCATTGGTAGGGGAGAAATTTAACATTTTCAGTTGAGAAACTTGGAGAAATTTACGAAGATCTTATTGAAATTCTTATTAATTTCATTAATATTCATCTAGTTTTGATTTTGGCATCAGAATGACAGTTTCAGTAGAAATATATTATAATTATTATTGTTGTTGTTCAGTTGCTAAGTCATGTCCAACTCTGTGACCCCATGAACTGTAGCCCACCATCCTCTATCCTCCACTACCTCCCGGTGTTTGCTCACATTCATGTCCATGGAGTTGGTGATGCTATCTAACCATCTTGTATGCTATCTAACCATATAAATATATAATAGTAATATAATAATAAGCTTATAACTAAACATTAGGTTAATAACTGAATTCATTCTCTCTTTGTCCTGCATTGCATCATTTTGTTTTTGCTCTTAGAAAGAGTCTCTGGAAAGACAACACTCTCTTCATGATAATGAACGCAGTTCAGATTTTTGTTTTAACTGAAGGTTGCTTGCAAAAACTCTATAATTTGTTTCCTACAGGCCACTGGGCTGAGTTCTCATTTAAAAATATGACAATATTAAAGGTTAGGTGGCTGACGAATATCTGTGCTAAAGTTCTAAGGGTCTAAGTGTGTGACTCAGGCAGAGAAAGCTGCATTTCTTCATCAGGTCACTGCCCTCCTCTCAAACCTGGACTCAATCATGCTGAGATGTGAGGACTGCGTGCACTCTACTAATCTTCCTGACTTCTAGGAGGTACCAGTGAGACAGCAGGACACTAATCAGAAACATCTGAGCTTCAGAATGATACAGAGAGGATTTACGTACTGAGAATGAGATCCTTTTCAAAATGCCAAACCCATTCACACTTGGTGTATAATTTTTTAAAAATTGAGCTTTCTTTTGCTGGCATGATCTGATATCATAGATTCCCATACTTTGAATAAGTTTGGTGCAGATAATGTTAATGCTGTGGAAAATATTAAGATTTTTCTCACCAGCCACTCATAGCTTTCCCCATAAAATGGGTAATAATATTTAATTTCTGGGGTAAGTAGAACTTAGAAAAATTCAAATGATGGAATTCTAGCCATAATGCATATTCAAAATGAGCCTAAAATGTAAGCTTTAATTTCTTTAGTTGTCTATACAATTTACATGGTAAAAATTCTCAAGTATTACAATCAGTAAAATAATAATGCCATAGCCATTTTCTAAAGCTCATTTTTTCTTAGATACCATGTTATGCACATAAACTGAATTTTCTATTCAAAGTCCTTCTAACTCAGCAGCATTACTTCATCCTTCCCTTTGTAGCTTAAACAGTGAAGAACAAGTCTCTTAACCTATTTTATATACTTTCTTACATTAAGTGATTTAAGCATATTCTGTTGGGAATTTCTGAGAAAATAATGCAACCTGCAGAAGTTTCTATTTCAACATATTTTCATCATTAAAATCCAAGAGTACTTTAATGTGCTATAACCTGCTGATATGAAGTCCAATATTTCAAATTGTCTTCACTGATTACTCTAGTCAAATTCTTTTGCAACAAAGGTTAGGGGAGTTTTCAGGTGTGTTATGGGAAAAGTGTTTGAGCAGAGGAGGAGAAAAGACTTTAAAGTAAGCTACACCCTCCTTTCAGCAGGGCCTGAGATCATCTCTCCAGACTATGCAAATTTTTCTAAAATGATTATGCTTGTCAATCAGATGACCCAGTTTAGTTTTTCTCTCAGTCAAAGCACTGCATAAGCTAAATAAACCATCGAGCAACCTGATTTGGTCTACCCTGCTCCCTACAGATTTTTCCAAGGCTCACTACTAATCTCTTTCTCCAGCCTTGTTTGGAGACCACATTCATTTTCAAAGCTGATTTGTACAAGAAAGAAAAGATAAGAAAGGAAAGACAGACAAACAGAAAGAAATCTCATCCCTAAAGTCTCCCACTGTTCTTGACAGATGGCTGTGTCCTGTTTCCTAAGCTCTAGTCCATGGTTACCAATGTTGACCAGAAATATTTACAACAAGAGAATAACATGGAAGATGCTCTTTTAGACAAAACTCATTTTCCCCTGAAGTGTCTACCCATCTGAATTAATTTATCATTTAATAAACATTTATACAGCACCTACTGTGTGCTAGATACCATGTCAAGCACTTTCTTATTTCTCATCTATCAAAAGTTTCAGAGTGAGCAAGAATTAACATCATTGGGTTCTTTTTTTATACTTCAATACAACTAGCCACAGAATAGTATAAATTGCTTCCAATGCGCTTGTCCAATTACTTACAGAGAATAAGTTTACGGTGCAGGTGTTTCTGAGTCAAATGATATATTGGCATATTTGTCCTCAAAGAGGGTGTTGTCCTGACACAAACAATACTCTGAGTGCCTTGTTTCCTTGTTTTCCTGACAGCCCAGGTATTATCTTTCTTTCTTTTTTTTTTTTAATCATAGCTTGGGGCTCCCCTGGTGGCTCAGATGTTAAAGAATCTGCCTGCAATGTGGGGACCTGCGTTCGATCCCTGGGTCAAGAAGATCTGATGGAGAAGGAAAGGGCAACCCACTCCAGTATACTTGCCTGGAGAAGTGCATGGACAGAGGAGCCTGGTGGGCTACAGTCCATGGGATTGTAGAGTCAGATACAGATGAGTGACTAACACTTCCATTTTCATTTGTAAAGCAAAAAAGAAATTTTCAATTTTTTGTATTAAATTTGAAGTTGAACATTTGCATAGAGTCCTAGGTCATTTGTATTTTTCTTTCCCCTTTTTATGAACTTCCCTTTAAAGCTCTTGATCAATTCTTTCTTTTTTTTTTATTTTTTTTTAATTTAAATTTATTTATTTATTTTTAATTTTTACTTTACAATTCTGTATTGGTTTTGGCATATGATCAATTCTTTCTAAAGGGGTGTTTGTTTTTTCCTTCAGTTTGAGGTGTTGATGGGCAGTTTGAGGGTATAAATCCTACTGTTAATACTAGGATAGAGGCTCTGGTCATTTGAGTGGATATTAAAGGAAAAGGAGACCTAGAGAATTAAAATACTCAAGAAAAACTGCAGCAGAACCTTGGCTAATGTGATAATGAAATCAATTCTCCCATGCTATCAAAAATGCTTTGTCAGTTCAGTTCAGTTCAGTCACTCAGTCGTGTCCGACTCTTTGCGACCCCATGAATCGCACACCAGGCCTCCCTGTCCATCATCAACTCCCGGAGTTTACTCAGACTCACATCCATCAAGTCAGTGATGCCATCCAGCCATCTCATCCTCGGTCATCCCCTTCTCCTCCTGCCCTCAATGCCTCCCAGCATCAGAGTCTTTTCCAGTGAGTCAACTCTTCACATGAGGTGGCCAAAGTACTGGAGTTTCAGCTTTAGCATCAGTTCTTCCAAAGAAATCCCAGGGCTGATCTCCTTCCGAATGGACTGGTTGGATCTCACTGCAGTCCAAGGGACTCTCAAGAGTCTTCTCCAACACCACAGTTGAAAAACATCAATTCTTCGGCACTCAGCTTTCTTCACAGTCCAACTCTCACATCCATACATGACTACTGGAAAAACCATAGCCTTGACTAGATGGACCTTTGTTGGCAAAGTAATGTCTCTGCTTTTGAATATGCTATCTAGGTTGGTCATAACTTTTCTTCCAAGGAGTAAGCATCTTTTAATTTCATGGCTGCAATCACCATCTGCAGTGATTTTGGAGCCCCCCAAAATAAAGACTGACACTGTTTCTACTGTTTCCCCATCTATTTCCCATGAATTGATGGGACCAGATGCCACTATCTTAGTTTTCTGAATGTTGAGCTTTAAGCCAACTTTTTCATTCTCCTCTTTCACTTTCATCAAGAGGCTTTTGAGTTCCTCTTCACTTTCTGCCATAAGAGTGGTGTCATCTGTATATCTGAGGTTATTGATATTTCTCCTGGCAATCTTTTTTTTTTTTTTTTTCATCTCCTGGCAATCTTGATTACAGCTTGTGCTTCTTCCAGCCCAGTGTTTCTCATGATGTACTCTGCATATAAGTTAAATAAGCAGGGTGACAATATACAGCCTTGACATACTCCTTTTCAATATAATTTTAATAGTTATATATTATCCCATAATATATGGGTTTCACTAGTGCCCGCAATGCAGGAGACCTGGGTTTGATCCCTGGGTCTGATCCCCGGGTCAGGAAGATCCCTTGGCGAAAGGAATGGCTACCCACTCCAGTATTCTTGTCTGGAGAATTCTGTGGACAGAGGAGCCTGGTGGGCTATAATCCATGGGGTATAGTGGTATCAATTTTATTTAATTGTTCTCATAACTTTTTCTAGACTTTAAAAAGGCAGATTATGAGTAAATTATTGAGATAAAGGATATGACCATTTTAAATCCCTCAATATACACTGAAAAATATTTCTGCATAATAATTGTTCCTTTGTACTTCTACCAGCATTCTAAAAGTGTGTCTTTTCCATTGCTCTCATTTCTAGACTCCACCATAAGAAGTAGCTTCACTTTGTTTGAACAACTGTTTCCACAAAACACACTTGAATATCTGACTTAGAATTTTATTTGTTGTTATTGTTCAGTCTCTAAGTTGTGTCCAGCTCTTTGCAACCTCATGGACTGCAGCATGCCAGGCTCCCCTGTCCTTCACTATCTCCCGGAGTTTGCTCAGATTCATGTCCATTGAGTTGGTTATGCTATCAAACCATCTTGTCCTCTTCCACCCTCTTCTCCAATTGCCTTCAATCTTTCCCAGCATCAGAGTCCTTTTCAATGAGTTGGCTCTTTGCATCAAGTGGCCAAAGTATTGGAGCTTCAGCTTCAGCATCAGCCTTTCCAATGAATATTCAGGGCTGATTTCCTTAAGGATTGACTGGTTTGATCTTCTTGCAGTTCAAGAAACTCTCAAGAGTCTTCTACACCACTCTCACATCCATACATGACTAATGGAAAAACTATAGCTTTGACTAGATGGACCTTTGTTAGCAAAGTGATATCTCTGCTTTTTAATATGCTGTCTAGTATTGTTATAGCTTTCCTTCTAAGGAGCAAGCTGAATTTTATAACCATCTCTTATAAATGGCCTCTTTCCTGCAGGCCTTGGTATTTCATGAAGAGAGATCCAAGGCTAAATCTGATCATTAAGGAGGGACTATTTGATTCATATGACTTGAAAATTCCCCAGTTCAGAAACCAGCAAGAAACTATGTCCTTAGCATATGTGCCTGAGATGATTAAAGTCTATCTTGGATAGACACTACTAGTTGTCTACTCAACATTCATTCTTGCTTGCTTCTTTCCCAATAGAATGCTGTTTCATAGGGGCAACAAACTGATTAACTCAAATTTCTTTTAGGTTCTCCTGCAGATAAAGGAGGGCCCTGAGAAGTAAACAAAAGGCACTTCCTAGGGCCTCCAGGAAAATCCTTTTTGTCCTTTGACAAAGAATGCAGCCATGATGGCTGTAGCTCCAGCAGCCATCTTGAGATCATAAAAAGCCAAGGCAGAGGCATGGCCTTGCCTGACATTCTTGATCTCTTCAGTCAATACAAAAAACTGCCTACCCCCAGAGTTCTGGTGGCATGAAGAAAATGAACCCTTATCTGTTGAAGTCACTGTATTCCAGTCTATTTAAATACAGAACAATTCCTAACTAAGGCACTGTTTTAAAAAATATATTCCAGAGTGTTTTCTTCTTTCATCTGTCAAAGAGAGTGTGAACTTATTGGGAGTGTGAATTTATTAGTAACTGAAGTTATATTGAGTACTTTTAAGTGGTGCAGCATTTCTTCCCAGCATTCCATTCTCCATCTATTTCTACCACATTTTCTGACCCAGAAACTGACCTGTATAGAGTACTTTGGCTTCCCAGTGGCTTGGCCAACAAGGAGTCCTAACAGGACATCGAAAGGAAGGAAGGAAGTGAGCAAAGAGAGATAAAATACTTTCTCTTATTCCACAGCTCCCTTCCTGTCAGGTTGCTGTGTGTTGACTACATTCTTTACTTAAAATTTTTAATTGAAGGTTAATTACAATATTGTGTTGGTTTCTGCCATACATCAACATAGATCAGTCATAGGTGTGTATATATATATATATATATATATATATATGTATATGTCCCCTCCTTCTTGAGCCTTCCTCCCCCCTCCCACCCCCCCCCACCCCACCCCACCCCTCTAGGTTGTCACAGAGCTCTGGTTTGAGTTCTCTGAGTCATACAGCAAATTCCAACTGGCTATGGGCCTCCCCAGTGGCGCAAGTGGTAAAGAACCACCTCCAATGCAAGAGATTTAAGAGATGTGGGTTCAGTCTCTAAGTCGGGAAGATCTGGAGAAGGGAATAGCAACCCATTCCAGTATTCCTGCCTGGAGAATCCCATGGACAGAGGAGCCTGCTGAGCTATAGTCCATAGAGTCACAAAGAGTTGGACACGACTAAAGTGACTTAGCATACATCTATTTTACATGTTAGTGTATGGTTCCATGCTACTCTCCATTAGTCCTACCCTCTTCTGCAGGGGGCGCTCCGCAGAAAGAGAGAGGCAGTGGAACTTCCCTCAGCAAAGCCAAGGGGTCCCGAGGAGAGGTGAGCCTGCTGGCCCCCAACCCAGCCCCTCGGCGAGCGAGACACAATCAGACATGACAGGGGTTCCGTCTGAGCTGTTCCGCTTTATTGCCACAAACTCTTGGTTTATATAGGCAAGCAAGGGGGTTCTGGGCGGGACCTCCCATAGTTGCACCAATCACGTTAAAGGTCAATGCCATAGTTGCACCAATCACGTTAAAGGTCATATCATAGTTGCACCAGTCACATTAAAGGTCAAATTATAATATGCATATTAGGTAAAGTCGTCATGAGCTTAACAGGAGTCTATGGTATCATGCACTGTCCACGTGCGTGGAAGTCAAGAGAACCAATCAAAAACTTTTAACACAGGGCACACTCCAATCTCTCCCATCAGACGCCATCTTGGTTTCCAACCGTTAAAGCTAGCCCCCCTTTTTTTTCAGGTTTCCCATGTAGGGCCCCACATCTTCTTCCTACCTGCCGCCCCCACCCCTGTGTCCATAAGTCTGCTCTCTATGTCTGCATCTCCATTGCTGTTCTGCAAATGGTACCTTCAGTACCATCTTTCTACATTCCATATATATGTATTAATATACGATATTTGTTTTTCTCTTTCTGACTTACTTCACTCTGTATAATAGACTCTAGGTTTATCCACCCCATTAGCACTTACTCAAATGAATTCCTTTTTATGGCTGAGTTAATATTCCACTGTATATATGTGCCACAGCTTCTTTATCCATTCATCTGTCAGTGGACATCTAGGTTGCTTCCATGTCCTAGCTATTGTATATAGTGCTGTAATGAACCTTGGCATACACGTGTCTTTTTCAGTCTTGGTCTTCTTGGAGTATATGCCCAGTAGTGGGAATGTTGGGTCATATGGTAGTTTTATTCCTAGTTTTTTAAGAAATTTCTATGCTGTCTTCCATAGTGGCTGTATCAGTTTACATTCCCACCAAATGTGCAAGAGGGTTGCCTTTTCTCCACACCATCTCCAGCATTTATTTGTACATTTTTGGATGATGGCCATTCTGACTGGTGTCAGGTGATATCTCATTGTAGTTTTGATTTGCATTTCTCTAACAATGAGTGATGTTGAGCATCTTTTCATGTGTTTATTAGCCATCTGTATGTCTTCTTTAGAGAAATGTCTGTTTAAGTCTTTTGCCCACTTTTTAATTGGGTTGTTTGTTTTTCTGGTATTGAGTTGCATAAGCTGCTTGTATATTTTGGAAATTAATCCTTTGTCAGTTGTTTCATTTGCTATTATTTTCTCCCATTCTGAGGGTTGTCTTTTCACCTTGTTTATAGTTTCCTTTGCTGTATGAAAGCTTTTAAGTTTAACTAGGTCCCACTTGTTTATTTTTGTCTTTATTTCCATTACTCTAGGAGGTGGGTCATAGAGGATCTTGCTGTGATTTATGTCATAGAGTGTTCTGCCTATGTTTTCCTCTAATAGTTTTATGGTTTCCAGTCTTACAGTTCGGTCTTTAATCCATTTTGAGTTTATCTTTGTATATGGTAATTAGGAAGTGTTCTAATTTCATTCTTTTACACTTAGCTGATCAGTTTCCCTAGCACCACTTATTAAAGAGACTATCTTTGCCCTATTGTATATTCTTGCCTCATTTGTCAAAGATATGGTGCCCATAGGTGTGTGAGTTAATCTCTGGGCTTTCTATCTTATTCCATTGGTCTATGCTTCTGTTTTCATGCCAGTACCATACTGTGTTGACTGTGTTCTTGACTGAAGGTCATCTGTCTTCTCAAGATCCCTCTACTCACATGGTTCTTTCCTTCTGGGTTCCAGATGCCATGTCCTTTCCTTACCTTTTAGGTATATATGCTAACAGCTCCACTCTCACTAGCCCCCAGGGTATGATAGTATCCTGTATAGTTTCCTTATATTCTATCCATAGCCTTTTATTATAAAATAATCCCTTGATTTAACAATTCTCAATCTATCCTAATTTGACTGTACAATCTATTTCCTGCTGGGATTCTGTCTGTTTCTTATTATATACATACATGCATGTATCAATATATATATGTATACATACACACACACACTTATATATACACACATATGTTTAGACTCACACCTTCAGGCCTCCATGTGAAGGTAAAGAGCACTAATTGTAATAGGATAGGCAAGAAAACACTGTTAGGTGGTGACTAGACTCAAAGGAAGTATGTAAAATGTTACAATAGTGAATCACAATCATTTTCTGAAAAATATTTTCTAAAATGCAGACATTGCAATCATTTTACTACCTGGGGGGAAGATGTCAAGACTCTGTCAACACACATACCTCATTACCAACTCAGATATCTTCTCTTTACAGAATTATATAACTTTTAGAGAATTCCGGCATGACTTGATCCAACCTACTCACTTTTTAGTGAGGGCTAACCGACTGTCTAAAATCAAGTCAAATACCTCGTCTCTAGACATTTGATCAGGTTTGTTGTCATAATTTGGGGATTTTATGAGGTTTTGTTTTGTTTTATCTGTATCTTAATTTTTTTCTAAATTCTATCTAGTTTACAATTCAGCCTTCGATGAAAGAGAAAAACCAACAGCAGTTATTAAAACTCTAAAATACAACATATGAGATTCCTGGGACCATTAATATTTTTACAAAATTAGTGGCCTAAGAAGTCAAAGCAGGGTAGCATCCAAGTTCAGACTGATATTAATGAGAACCAAGAAGAAACTGCTTTCAAGGAGAGCATAAATACTAATATATGTTGTGCATGAGTTATCTAGGCATTTACAAGTGGCTCAGAAAATATTAACCCCATTTTATAGGGAGTTCAAAGTAAAATGCAAAATAATTTTATCTCAATCTTTAAGTTCCAACTTCCAGTCTAGAATTCTAAGAATTCTCCTTCTCTATGAAGCATGGAAAATTGAACAATAGCTTAGTAATATTTTTTAATTAAAAAAAGAGTTAAGGTGATGGAGAAATAAATGGGGTTCAATATTTTAGTCTTTTCAAGAATTCTGAGGTTTAAAAAAATTTGTTTTAAGGGATCAGTGTTTTTTTAATTTTAATGAGAAGGAAAATACTATAGCAACCTGCCTTGGCATTTTTGAGAACTAGGTAGCTCTATCTTTTTTGGATTGCATGTGTGTCTTCTAGTCCCAAGGCCCTAGATGTTGGCATTAATAATGTCCTGGATGTGGTCATAACTTTTAAAGGTTATTTGATGAATTACAGAATGAACGGCCCCAAAGAGAAGTCTCACTGAGAAAGCTATCAGTTCAGTCACTCAGTCATGTCCGACTCTTTGCAACCCCATGAATCGCAGCACGCCAGGCCTCCCTGTCCATCACCAACTCCCGGAGTTCACTCAGACACGCATCCATCAAATCAGTGATGCCATCCAGCCATCTCATCCTCGGTCGTCCCCTTCTTCTCCTGCCCCCAATCCCTCCCAGCATCAAAGTCTTTTCCAATCTACAAATAGTTGAAGAACTAAACCTGGAAAAAGAAGTAACTTTTTTTTTTTCTTGTTCAGTTATTGGGAAACAGGAAGAGAAGTCCTTCTATCAAGCTTTCTAACTATTGAACTGATAGTCTTCAGAGTTAGTCAGCTACCCTCACCAGTACAGATTCATAACCTGGGATGTAGACCCTGATGGGACTATGAAGATGTCTGGGGAGAGCCTGGCATTATGCACAAAATAGTATAGCTGTGCATTTCCCCATTTTTCTGGAGTTAGCAGATGTGGATTACATTAGCTTCTCAGAGGGGCTCTGGATATTAAAAGGTCTGCAAAAGAATGTGTGAAATCAGCCTGCATGACCATGTGTCAGGAGTGCTACAGAGAAGATAATCACTCTAAGCTCAATGTTTATAATTCAGTGGTTACAGATCATGTAAGCAGAACTTTAATGCAGTGTGTGTTCAATCCTCTAATCACTCAGTCATGATTTATAGGTTGTCCTTCAGATGGGTTAATTTGCTTAGAGTGGTGGGTTGGAGGGAACATCTATTTTAACTTTCCCTTTATGGGGCAAGATAAGGTGATGTACTTTTTCCCAACACTTTCCCACAGAGTTTGTTTGGTAGAAGCTGCAACATGAAGTGGGTTCACAATTAATAAACTGAATGAGAGGATGCAGTCTAGAACAAAGAATGGCAGCCTACAACAGATGAGAAGAGCCTGGTCCCCAGATGGCAACCGAAGTTGAAAATCAGAGCGCAGAGTGCAAGTGTGAGGCTGGGAGCTGAACTGCTCTGGGCATGGATAAATATAGCAGTGAAGGACAAACAGAACGGACACTTTGTAATTCGACCCTTGGAGATCTGGAGAGGATCCTTGGATGCTCTGTCCCCGACTCATACTCCAAACATTCAAGACCCTGGGCAATGAACTAGCATGCGAACTGTCCTTTTGGAGGACAAATCAGTTAAGAGCTGAAACAAGCCTCGAGCTCTTTGCACTTATCTGATTTCTACACAAAGGCAGAATTTGGCATTTAAAGCCCACTGGGAGAGCCCAGCCATTGTATCCTGGTAACTTCTCCTTTGAAATTAGGATAGTGTGTAACTCATCCCTCAAGAGCTTTGCAGATCTCTTGCATTTGTTTCTGGGGCCTGTTTGAATTTGTTCTTTTAAAGAGGCTGCTTAGAGAAATTCCTGGCACCAATGTAATGAAAGGGGATATCATTAATTTCTTCCTTTAAAAAGGAAGGGTCCCTTTGGGACCACTGACCGCCATGTATATTAGGTTAGACAAATCCAGCCTAACATCTGGGTAGACTGGCTGTTCTAATTGCTGACTGCCAAGCAGCCTAACGGACCCTCTGCATAGTGGAGAATGAAAATGAGGTTTTGAGTCAGAGGGAGCTCTCAAAATCCCTTATACCATTTAGGCAGATTAATGAAACATAGCTCTTTCCCAATACACAAATTGCCAGGCAAAGAAAATATCAACAAATTAGTCCAACTCTTTTTAAATGTGGTAAAGTTTCAAGGTGATAAACTCTTAAGACTTGTGGTGGCAATGGGAAAAAACCAAGTGCAGTTTGTAGAAATCAGCACACTCTGTAAGACTTGACAATTTGAACAGAAGGAAGGAAGGAGTTGGTAACTTGAAATTAAGTACTTTCAGAAGGATTCTCTGAGGAGTGGGGAAAACACAGTGGTAACAGCTAAACATTTATTAGGTGCTTTACACATGTCAGGCTCTATCTTCAGGCATTAAGCCCATAATCTGGAGTCAAACTATGGTATTTAGGATGCATACTTAGGGGGTGACCTCTAGGGAGGAGGAGAATCATAATCAGGAAAGGGTATCAGAAGGCTTCTCAGGTGCTGGCAAGTTCTGTTTTCTGATCTCAGGTGTAATGGTATAGAGACTTCATAATAATTCATTATGCTGTCCATCTCTTTTATAAACCTTTTTCTTTTTTTTCTGTCAGCATGTTACATTTCAGAATTTTAAAAGGTGTTTGATGTCTCAGTGGGTAAAGAATCTGTCTGCATTTCAGGAGACACAGGAGACACAGGTTTGATCCCTGGGTCAGGAAGATCCCCTGGAAGAAGAAATGGCAACCCATTCCAATGTTCTTGCCTGAAAAATCCCATGGACAGAGGAGCCTGGCAGGCTACAGTCCAAGGGGTTGCAAAGAGTCAGACACGACTGAGCAACTAAGCATTCACGCACATTAAAACAACCACAATCTTATATCTCTCATGTGAGAGCCTTTCCTGGTGTGAAAAGGGAGCAGGCAGAGGGCCAGAGACATCCTTCTCCATTCTGTCTGGTTAGTTCTGAATCCCCTTCAATTCTCAGCTTTGATGTCAGCCCACTGACCCTTCTCTGCTCCCACAAGATCACAAGGGTACCCCTGTCATAGCATAGCTCCAGGGGGCACTCTTATTAACATCCTGGCCAGAGATCTGCTTTCAGGTTTACTTGTCTATTTCTTCCTTAGAATGTAAACCCACAAGGGCAGTCCTGGCTGTTGCTCCTTTATATACCACCAGCACCCAACACAGCACCCACCACCACTTAATAACTGCTCAGTAAATACCAGCTGACCAAATACTTGAATCAGTGAGTAGGAAAGGTGCACTTCATGCTCTCCCACCCCTCTTTGAACTTAAACCAACAATTTCTCCCTTGCTAAGTTCAGTTTTTACTGAAAGAAGACAGCCCCAGAGTCTTCCTGGGGAGTTTAAGTAACGAGGAGTTCTAGTTACTTTAAAGAGTCAGATAAAAATGAAAAGAAAGAAGAACCTTACCATGATTCTGCACACAGTCATATAACCACAGATTCCACCCCCCACCCCCCCAACCCCCGCCACTTATGTAATTTTGGACTATGTCTTTCTTGCCTCCCTGTAACACTTAGAATTGATTACATTTAATTTAAGGAACACACTTGTGTCATGGTCCTTACATGCTCAACTACTGAACAACCAATCACCTTGTTCCTCTTCAGTTCAGTTCAGTTCAGTTCATTTCAGTCACTCAGTCGTGTCCGACTCTGCGACCCCATGAATCGCAGCACGCCAGGCCTCCCTGTCCATCACCATCTCCCGGAGTTCACTCAGACTCACGTCCATCGAGTCCGTGATGCCATCCAGCCATCTCATCCTGGGTTGTCCCCTTCTCCTGCCCCCAATCCCTCCCAGCATCAGAGTCTTTTCCAATGAGTCAATTCTTCGCATGAGGTGGCCAAAGTACTGGAGCTTCAGCTTTAGCATCATTCCTTCCAAAGAAATCCCAGGGCTGATCTCCTTCAGAATGGACTGGTTGGATCTCCTTGCAGTCCAAGGGACCTTCAAGAGTCTTCTCCAACACCACAGTTTAAACACATCAATTCTTCAGCGCTCAGCCTTCTTCACAGTCCAACTCTCACATCCATACATGACCACAGGAAAAACCATAGCCTTGACTAGACAGACCTTAGTCAGTAAAGTAATGTCTCTGCTTTTGAATATACTATCTAGGTTGGTCATAACTTTTCTTCCAAGGAGTAAGCGTCTTTTAATTTCATGGCTGCAGTCACCATCTGCAGTGATTTTGGAGCCCCCAAAAATTAAGTCTGACACTGTTTCTATTGTTTCCCCATCTATTTGCCATGAAGTGGTGGGATCAGATGCCATGATCTTTGTTTCCTGAATGCTGAGCTTTAGGCCAACTTTTTCACTCTCCTCTTTCACTTTCATCAAGAGGTTTTTGAGTTCCTCTTCACTTTCTGCCATAAGGGTGGTGTCATCTGCACATCTGAGGTGATTGATATTTCTCCCGGCAATCTTGATTCCAGCTTGTGTTTCTTCCAGTCCAGCATTTCTCATGATGTACTCTGCTTATAAGTTAAATAAGCAGGGTGACAATATACAGCCTTGACGTACTCCTTTTCCTATTTGGAACCAGTCTGTTGTTCCATGTCCAGTTCTAACTGTAGCTTCCTGACCTGCATACAGATTCCTCAAGAAGCAGGTTAGGTGGTCTGGTATTCCCATCTCTTTCAGAATTTTCCACAGTTTATTGTGATCCACACAGTCAAAGGCTTTGGCATAGTCAATAAAGCAGAAATAGATGTTTTTCTGGAACTCTCTTGCTTTTTCCATGATCCAGCAGATATTGGCAATTTGATCTCTGGTTCCTCTGCCTTTTCTAAAACCAGCTTGAGCATCAGGGAATTCACGGTTCACATATTGCTGAAGTCTGGCTTGGAGAATTTTGAGCATTACTTTACTAGCATGTGAGATGAGTGCAATTGTGCAGTAGTTTGAGCATTCTTTGGCATTGCCTTTCTTTGGGATTGGAATGAAAACTGACCTTTTCCAGTCTTGTGGCCACTGCTGAGTTTTCCAAACTTGCTGGCATATTGAGTGCAGCACTTTCACAGCATCATCTTTCAGGATTTGAAACAGCTCAACTGGAATTCCATCACCTCCACTAGCTTTGTTCATAGTGATGCTTTCTAAGGCCCACTTGACTTCACATTCCAAGAGGTCTGGCTCTAGATTAGTGATCACATCATCATGATTATCTGGGTCATGAAGATCTTTTTTGTACAGTTCTTCTGTGTATTCCTGCCACCTCTTCTTAATATCTTCTGCTTCTGTCCTACCATTTCTGTCCTTTATCGAGCCCATCTTTGCATGAAATGTTCCCTTGGTATCTCTAATTTTCTTGAAGAGATCTCTAGTCTTTCCCATTCTGTTGTTTTCCTCTATTTCTTTGCACTGATCGCTGAAGAAGGCTTTCTTATTTCTTCTTGCTATTCTTTGGAACTCTGCATTCAGATGCTTATATCTTTCCTTTTCTCCTTTGCTTTTTGCCTCTCTTCTTTTCACAGCTATTTGTAAGGCCTCCCCAGACAGCCATTTTGCTTTTTTGCATTTCTTTTCCATGAGGATGGTCTTGATCCCTGTCTCCTGTACAATGTCACGAACCTCATTCCATAGTTCATCAGGCACTCTATCTATCAGATCTAGACCATTAAATCTATTTCTCACTTCCACTGTATAATCATAAGGGATTTGATTTAGGTCATACCTGAATGGTCTAGCGGTTTTCCCTACTTTCTTCAATTTAAGTCTGAATTTGGCAATAAAGAGTTCATGATCTGAGCCACAGTCAGCTCCTGGTCTTGTTTTTGTTGACTGTATAGAGCTTCTCCATCTTTGGCTGCAAAGAATATAATCAATCTGATTTTGGTGTTGACCATCTGGTGATGTCCATGTGTAGAGTCTTCTCTTGTGTTGTTGGAAGAGGGTGTTTGCTATGACCAGTGCATTTTCTTGGCAAAACTCTATTAGTCTTTGCCCTGCTTCATTCCGCATTCCAAGGCCAAATTTGCCTGTTACTGCAGGTGTTTCTTGACTTCCTACTTTTGCATTCCAGTCCCCTATAATGAAAAGGACATCTTTTTTCGGTGTTAGTTCTAAAAGGTCTTGTAGGTCTTCATAAAACCGTTCAACTTCAGTTTCTTCAGTGTTACTGGTTGGGGCATAGACTTGGATAACTGTGATATTGAATGGTTTGCCTTGGAGACGAACAGAGATCATTCTGTTGTTTTTGAGATTGCATCCAAGTACTGCATTTCGGACTCTTTTGTTGACAGTGATGGCTACTCCATTTCTTCTGAGGGATTCCTGCCCGCGGTAGTAGATGTAATGGTCATCTGAGTTAAATTCACCCATTCCAGTCCATTTTAGTTCGCTGATTCCTAGAAGGTCGACGTTCACCCTTGCCATCTCTTGTTTGACCACTTCCAATTTGCCTTGATTCATGGAGCTGACATTCCAGGTTCCTGTGCAATATTGCTCTTTACAGCATCGAATCTTGCTTCTATCACCAGTCACATCCACAACTGGGTATTGTTTTTGCTTTGGCTCCATCCCTTCATTCTTTCTGGAGTTATTTCTCCACTGGTCTCCAGTAGCATATTGGAGCATATTGTTCCTCTTAGGTTGTTTCAGTTTCTTGGATAGGGAATAGGTAGTATGCTCAGAACCAGGTTTATTTAAAAAAATTTTTTCTCCTTGATTATGTGCATAAAAAAAATTCGTTACTGCTCCACAAAAGACACTGCTAAGAGAATGGAAAGACAGGCTCCAGACAGGGAGAAATATTTGCAGAACACATATCTCACAAAGGACTGGTACTGAAATATACAAAGAACTCTTACACCCTCAAATAAGAAAGAAAACAGCACAATTTAAAAATGGGCAAAAGATCTGAACAGACACTTCACCAAATAAGCTATACAGATAGCAAATAAGCATATGAAAAGATGTTCCACATCAGGGAAACATAAATTAAAACAACAATGAGATACCACTACATACCTATTTAAACGGCAAAAAGCCAGAACACCAACACCACCAAATGCTGGTAAGGATGAGGAGCAACAGGAACTCTCATTCACTGCTGGTAGGAATGCAAAATGGTGCAGGCACTTTGGAAGACAGTTTGGCAGTTTCTTATAAAACTAAACATACACTCTTACCATATAATCTAGCAATCACACATTTCGGTATTTATACAAAGGACTTGAAAAACTTATGTCTACATAAAAACCTGTACAAAAATGTTTATAACAGCTTTATTCATAATTGCCAAAACCTGGAAGCAACCAAGACATCCATCAGTAGGTGAATGGATGAACAAACTGTGATACATCTATATAACAGATTATTTTCAGCAATAAAAAGAAATAAACTGTCAAGCCACATAAAGACGTGGAGGAACCTTAAATACATATTGCTAGTGGAAAGAAGTCAAGATAGAAAGGCTAAATACTGTCTGATTCCAACTGTACGACATTCTGGAAATGTCAAAACTATGCTTCCAATTCTTTGCGACCCCATGGACTTCTCTAGGCCAGAATACTGGAGTGGGTAGCCTTTCCCTTCTCCAGGGGATCTTCCTGACCTAGGAATTGAACTGAGGTCTCCTGCATTGCAGGCAGATTCTTTACCAACTGAGCTATCAGGGAAGCCAAAATTAACAGTTGCCAGGAGCTTAAGGTAAGAGAGAGAGGGATGAATAGATGGAGCACAGGAGATTATTAGGCAAATAAAACTATTCTGTTTGATACTGCAATGGTGGAAACATGTCATTATATATTTTTCAAAACTCACAGACTGTACAATGCAAAGCATGAACTGTCATGTAAATTATGGAGTTTGTTAATAATAATATATCAATACTGGCTCATCACTGTACTAAACAAGTCACTCTAATGCAAGATGTTAATAACAGGGGAAAATGGGGAGAGAGGGAAATGTGAGGAGAGTAAATGAGAACTTGCTACTTTGCACTCAATTTTTCTAAAAACCCAAAACTATTAGAGAAAGCTATTAATTTAAAAAAAACTAATAAAATTTATTACTCCCAATCTTGGAAAACAAACAAAAGTAAAATAGAAGAAAAATCACTCCATTCCTACTATACAACTGTGTGTTTCATTTTAAAGTTGAAAAGAATCCTTTAAAATGAAACAAAGGAGCCAGCCAAGGTTAACAATGAGTTTACACTGTTTCAAATACATAAAGTAAGAAAAGAATGTAAAAATAAAATTCCTCTTGGCACATTTTACAGCCACGCCATCAACATCCAATTCTGGAAGCCAAGCACCCTAACTTGACTCACTCCCTCCACCCCTCCCCGCCCTGCTTGTTTGGCAGCTGTGCTCCTGATGTCCTGAGTCAATGCCAGAATCTAACTTGGCATTGGCAAAGAGTGCATCCTGACCTAATGCACTCAGGAAAGCACCAGAAAAGTTCCTGCTGATCCTCCTCAGTTACGTTTACAGTAACAATCTAAGCAGAAATAATGTCCAAAAACTATCCAACTTTGTAACATGCTTTAATGAGCTGCAGGAATGAGAACATGCTGTCACAGGGCTTTCCCTGAGGTACATGACCATAAGAACTGTGGCTGACAAATGACCTCCATACCTTCTACCCACCAGCCCTCAAAGGGCAGCCACTTTCCTCTCTAGCCTCAACTCCTACAATGGAGACAGAATCTCGCCAACTCAGTTGGCTGAGGGGCGGATGGTACCAACCTATGTGGACTGCATCCTTTCTTCCTTATCATCATCACCCCCAAATTTCCGGGAAAATGGTCTGTCAAGGAATCTTTGCCTCTTGCTAGGTATTCTGCACAGTTCTTATAGAAAGCCACAGTTTTGCGCAGAGGCCTCAGTTGGCGTAAACTGCCCAAACAGCAACTGATGACCCAAGCACTCTGCATTCTCCAAAATTATGAAATTAAGCAAGACAAAACCAAACTCAACACCCAGACAAGATCTAGTAAGAACGAGGAAAGTCTTTTAAAGGAAAGGTGTGTGATTAACATAGATGGCACTAGGTTAGAAATCAAATTTGGGATTAAGAGAACTAGAATCCCTCCCCTTCTCACTTCCATTTATCTGCCCTCATGCCTTCAATTCTTTTGCAAAAAGCCAGGACACAAACTTTATGGCAGTGACATATATGTCAGAGACACATGCAAATATTCAGATCTGGCAGAGTTTGGAGCAATTTTGTCTTGTGGGAGGCTAGGAGAGGTAGTAGAGTTTATAAAAGACAAAAATCTTTTAAAGGCAGTAATTCCTAACAATTTTATAAATTGAGACACTTTTAAAAGTCTGGGACACTCCCCTCATCCTCCTCTACAGCAGGGTAACAAGTAACTGTAACTTTGTTCTGGACAACTTCCTGACAATTCAATGAGACCACTTGAGATAAATATGGACACTCAATATGTTACCAAACTTGCTTTGGAAAATGACAGCTGCAAAGACCAAGCTGTTATAATTGCATTTGTCTCTTAAGTGTCTTATTTCACTGCCTGGCCTGTGTTTGGTATACAGTAAGTGCTCAATAAGTGTTTGTTAAGTGAAAGAATAGAAAGGCATCTATATAAAGTTTACCTTTTCTGATTCAATATAATATCATAGAGATAGGGGATGTGGTTCTCAAAGGGTAGCATTGTATAACCTGGGAATGTGATAAAAATGTAAATCCCTCCTCTCTTGTACCCCACACAAAATTGGAAACTATGGAATGGACCAGTAATCTGCATTTTAACAATCACTCGGGTGATACTAACACTTACTGAAGTCTGAGAATCACCAGTTTAAAAAGGATCCTTTAAGAAAGGGATTTAAGAAAGAGATTACCTCCCACACTGCTGCTGCTGCTGCTGCTGCTGCTGCTGCTGCTGCTGCTAAGTCGCTTCAGTTGAGTCCAAGTCTGTGCAACCCCATAGACGGCAGCACACCAGGCTCCCCCGTCCCTGGAATTCTCCAGGCAAGAACACTGGAGTGGGTTGCCATTTCCTTCTCCAATGCATGAAAGTGAAAAGGGAAAGGGAAGTCACTCAATCATGTCCAACTCTTCACGACTCCATGGACTGCAGCCCACCAGGCTCCTCCGTCCATGGGACTCTCCAGGCGAGAGTACTGGAGTGGGGTACCATCGCCTTCTCTGAATCTCCCACACTAAAGGTTGAGAATTCCACACCAATAGTACCCTCACTATTGCAGTGAGGAAAGTCCTGAGACTGAGGCTTCATGATGAGAGTTTATGGTGAATTCTGTGGCACCCAGTCAAGAAGAAAAGATGGATCAGCGGATCAGCACTATGGGAGTCAAAAAGAGCAGGGATTCGAGGCTTGAGAGATTATTAGTGGTCACCAAGCCTTGTATGTGGCTTTCTGTCATGGCTCTGGGTGTGGGACAGGGAGGCCCAGTAGCCTTGCCTCCATGGGGTCTGGCTCCCATGTGCTTTCCCAACAGGGATTATGTTGCCTTTGAGTCTCTGTTGTAGGAACATGCTCTCCCTGTCAAATGGGTGACATCTGAGCCCTTTATGATCACAGTGGTTGTGGTTTGGCAAGCTGCTTGCATCCCCTTCCAAACACAGGCAGCAGTGTGAGCTGTAGCAGAGTGTAGCATAAATCTAAGGCTCAGTTTTGCCTGATACAATGATCTAATTAAAAAATTAGTTTTCACCAGTCAAGTTCAACTTCCAATATTATTATAAGGCGACCAACTTGTCCTAGTTTGCTTGGGACAATTCCAAAAAATCCACATCTTGGAAAATCTTCAGTCCCAAGAAAATTGAGATGTTTGGTCACCCTAATGATTTGGGGTTCCAAGGATAAAAACACAACCCAAGTCTGCTTTCTGATAGCTGAACTTTTGCCAAGACCAATAAAACTTAGTAATGAGCAGTGAGAAAGGCAGGAAAATAACAGAGTAGATGGCATTAGAGAAGCAGTGGGTGAAAGAAAAGGTGTATGATTTGCTCAGCAAATCTGAAGACGATATGGAACCAGATCACTGAATTCTAAAGCCACTTTGATGGGGACTCTACCACACCCTGACACTGCAAGCTACCAGAGGCAACCCCCTTGAGAGGCTAGTACAATACCACCTCTCCCTGGCTCCCTGAAAATGTACTAGACTCCACTTTAAAAAGCCATATAGCTAAAGTTACTCTTAGCAAATGCAATGACTTTTTTACCTTCCAAAAGAAATATGAATAACCTATACTACTTGTAGACAAGAAGATAACCAAGGGCAGGACTACCTAATGTCAGTGAGGTATCACAGGCCCTGACAATGAAGGTCCTTGGAAAAGCAGGTCACAAACTCAGTAGCATATACTTTACACTAAGAAAATATAGGTAAAACACCCAGTGTGTGCCCAAAGTCGATACTACATCTGTGGCAGTTCCCTTTCTTTCTTTCACTGGGATTTCCTTACATCCTTCACTCAGATTCCCTTTGTTAAAATGTAGAAAAAACAATTAAAATTTGGTTTTTATACCACGAGAAGGAGAAAAAGAGAGAAGGCATGTTATAAAAAATGAGCACATTAGCAATAGTGGGAAATAACAGCTTTGTGTTGAGAGAGAAGAAAGTTAAAATAAGCAGGTGCATTAACTAAAAATCATAATAGTTGAGGGTCATTTATTTTAAGGGTAGATGGCTCGGTGGTAAAGAATCCACCCACCAACGCAGGAGACATAGGAGACTAAGATTCGATCTCTAGGTCGGGAAGATCCCCTGGAGAAGGAAATGGCACCCCACTCCAGTATGCTCGCCTGAAATATTCCAAGGACAGAGGAGCCTGGTGGGCTGCAGTCCATGGGGTCGCAGAGAGCTGGACACAG
The DNA here is from genome assembly GCF_014754425.2 of Oryx dammah. NCBI lineage: Eukaryota > Metazoa > Chordata > Mammalia > Artiodactyla > Bovidae > Oryx > Oryx dammah. The sequence continues at coordinate 110,024,028 of NW_024070211.1, read as the reverse complement.
CTGAGTGACTGAGCACACGAGGTGGTCCCATTTCACAGTGATCTCCAAGGATCTCTGCGTTAGCACCAGTGTGAACTGTTACTAATAATCATGTCCCAGGACGTTGTGAATAAGGAGAACTGTGTCCAATATACTCAGTATGAAAGGGGAGTCATAGTTTTAGAAAGTTTCAGCTATCTGGAATATGTCACTTGATAGAATACCTCATTTCATTGATGATGTGTATCGTCTCTCCTCAAACCAGTTGTTTCCATTTCACTGAGTTTATACCCTTGCTACTCAAAATGTGGACCTTGGGTCAACACCACGGCACCACCTAGAAGCTCTTTAACACTGCAGAATCTTTAACACTGCAGGAGCCGCCCAGACCTGCTGAATCAGAACATTCTTTTTAACCAGATTCTCAGGGTTTGGTAGGACATGTATCACCTGGCTCCTTACCTTCCACGATTCTCTTTCTTGCTCTCTCAGCTCCAGTCACCCAGGTTTCCTTCTCCTCATGTACTCCACACTCTCCTCAGGGCATTTGCCTCAGCTGTTCCCTCTGCCTAGAATGTTCTTCTCCTCATGCCCTCTCTGTGCAGTGCTCTCTGACCACCCCGTTTAAAAGTAAACTATCCTCCATCCTCGTCCTCCATGCTTTGGCCGCCCCCAATCTCCCTTGCTGTGTTTTCTCCCCTGTAACACTTCACCTTTCTAACATCCCACACAACTGATTTAGGATTATGCTTACTGCTTATTGTTCCTTTTCTGGAATGTCCCTTTGCTAGAATGTAGCATCGTGAAACAGAGAAGGCAATGGCACCCCACTCCAGTACTCTTGCCTGGAAAATCCCATGGATGGAGGAGCCTGGTAGGCTGCAGTCCATGGGATCGCGAAGAGTTGGACACAACTGAGCAACTTCCCTTTCACTTTTCACTTTCATGCATTGGGGAAGGAAATGGCAACCCACTCCAGTGTTCTTGCCTGGAGAATCCCAGGGACGGGGGAGCCTGGTGGGCTGCCGTCTCTGGGGTCGCACAGAGTCGGACACGACTGCAGCGACTTAGCAGCAGCAGCAGGACCATCATGAAGCTAGGACTTGTTGACTGTGTTGTTCCTTGATGTGCTGCACACGACCAGAACAGTGCCCAGGAAGTGTGGTCTACAGGCCGACTCTTGCCTCTGGTCTCAGCTAGATCACTGAAGAAACTTAGAGTAGTTTAAGTTAGAGTAAGAAATTTAGAAAAGTATAAATCAATTTGATATTGACACAACACCTAAATGGGTGATTATTTACCTAGTAATTCATTTCACTGTATTTTACAAAAATATCAGACTGTGCAATTTGAAAAATAAAACATCCAATTCCAATTTGGTCTTTTTTTTTGTTTGTTTTCCCAATTTGGTCTTAAAAAAATAGTTTGAGAAGCACTGGCCCAGGAAAGTTCCTGGCACTTAGTAAGTGTTAATAATTGTTTGCTGAAGAGATAAAGAGAAGAACAAATGCCTGAAGAATAAACTTTTACATAGTAAAGGAGTGCTGCAGTCCACGGTGTCACAAAGAGTTGGATACAACTGAGCAACTGAACTGAGTAAAGGCAAATCAGGTTTGTATATATGCCTGTCAGTCCAATTAAATAATTTCTGCTTGGATTAGTGGCAAAGTGATTCATGTTATGTACTTCGATATACTGCGCTTTCCTGTCCCGTGTGAAAAATATAAGGCTCAAATGATCAGTGAAGGAAATTTGTGAGGCTCCCTGACTAACTGACTGAAGATAGCCTTTGTCCAAGCCCCACATTTGGACACTTTTTTGCCTGGATGTTCTGAGCAAAGCTGGCCTGATTAAGTAACTTTAGATTTATTCCCTGCTTTCCCCTACCCTCACCTCTCTCAGATCTCTTTATAAAACAGTGAAGTTAGCACTCACTGAAAGTTAGAAGGCAAGCTTGTTGGATGTTAGTGTTTTCTTAAAACTGAAAAGGTCATAATATTCTCAGGCTTCTATAGAATCATGGATTGCAATAATGGATCATTTAAGGCAATGAATTAAACACAAAAGTATAACCAGTTAAAATGTCTCTTACAGAGTAAATACACTCATTTCTGCAGCTTATCACTGTGAACATATAAATAAAACTGGAAATCTTTTGTTCTTCAGCCATCTTTCTTGGCTTCTAAGGTCAAGAGGAATCTAACTTATGATTTTCCTGCTCAAACCTTCCTTCCCTCTCCCCCTGTTCAGAACAACAACAACAAAATGAAATGGCTTGGATTTTTAAACTTGTTCCAGTGGTATGCTATACCTCTTTGGGGGTGTTAAGAGACCATGGACAGAGGAGTCTGGCGGGGCACTGTCCACGGGGTCACAAAGAGTCAGACATGACTGAGCGACTAAGTACAGCACAAGAGACCTTTATTTTGTTCCAGGATTGTTAGAAGTACAGTTTAAAACTTCTCTGACTCATTTACTTGAGCTTCATTTCATTCTTGCTTCCACTATATCCTATCACAGTTGTGAATGCTTAAGAATTCAATTTGGGGACCTAGGCTAGTTTGCAAGGACAGAATTTGGAAATGAAAAGATGTGGTTCTAGAGAGTTTAAAATCTAGTAGATGCATGTGAATAGCTGTAATACAAGGAAGGATGTGATAAGTACTAAAGGAAAGTCAAAGTGCTCAGAGGGAGCCATGGTGGACTGAAGAATGGAGGGAACTTTGAGAATGAACAGTGAGGTAGGGGCAACAGCATGAACAAAATCACGGAGAAAAAGAACACACTTGGCATGCATGGAGGATAGAGAGTAGTTTGGTATGCCAAAGCACAAGATGAGGAAGAGAGATCAGTGAAGACAGAGTAGAAAGGAAGACAGGAAGAGGTAGAACAGAGAGAGCTTTGTACGTTGTGCCAAGAAGCTTACAGTTGATGCTAGAACAACAGGGAGCCACTGGAGATTATGGTGGAAGAGCAAGCTGTGATTAGGGAATGCTTTAGAAGAGCTCCTCAGATATCCATGCAGGAGGCAAGGTGAGAGAGGAAAAGAAGCAGGAAGACCACTCAGGATACAGTTTACAAGAGTTTAAGGAGAAGTCATGGTGACGGTGGCAAACCAAAGAGAGAAACCTCTAGATGGGAAGGAAGGAGCAATCGTGACAGGAAGTACATATGAACAAATGTAACTTATTAATAAGTTTGACTTTTGCAGACACTTATCTAAAGACAGGGAAAGATGATTATAATCCAACATGTCTCTTCAGTAGTTAATTCAAAATGCAATATATTTTTACTCCTCCTAAATGATACCACTAAATATTTTTCATATTTAACTTTGCATTTGTATAATGTCAATAACATAAGTACAGATGTTGCAATGGCAACATCTGACCTAACAGTGTACCATTATGATGAGCCAGACACCATGCTGTGCCCTTTACTTCTACCAGCTTATTTAATCCTCAATACAACCTTTTGGCTATGAATTACCATTTCCCTCATCTTACATGTGTAAGTACTAAGGTAAGGAATAGTTACATAAACCTATGTAACAGGAAAGCAGAGATTTGCATCCAGGCAGATCTGACTCCAAAGGCAGAATCTGTGCCTTTGGCTATTCAATCATGCTTTAAAATTTTCCTTTTACATGTATTTTAAAGTAGAATGCTAGAAAAGAACAAAGACCAGATGGAACAAAGAAAACAAATAGCAAGATGACTGATATAAACCAAAATATGTCAACAGTCACATTAGATGTAAATGGTCTAAACATCCAAATTAAAAGGTAGAGATTATCTGTTTGGATAGTGAAAAATGCCAGCCAAATTCTTGCATAATAGATTCCATTCCACCACATGATCTTTTTCCTCAATTTTCATTTTTGCACCACTCTTAACCTTACCTCACTGTGGCCTTATTCCTGAATATTACCTGGCTGTGAGGAAATTAGTCCATTGGACAGATTTATCATTTCCTGCATGATCATTTAAAAGGTTCTGCTATAATACACTAATTCTCTCTCATCTCTCTTGAAGAGTTAAATTTCATATGGACTGAAGGTCCTAACATGTATATCACACATTTTCTACTTCATATTTTACCATTTTGTCACCGAAAAACAGACTAAGAAGAAACTTTGAGAAATCTAAGAAACTATATATTACAGAAAAATAAATGAGGTCAACAGTAAATGTACAGTAGCCTCTTAGTATTAGTGTTTTAAGTTGAAAAGATTTCTTCCTTGGGAATGATCCAAAATGTGTTTAGTATTTTCTGGTTCATAAATATTTCTTATGATCTTGCGTCTAGTTTATCTTCCAGAAGTATTGATTATAGCTACTCATGACGTGACTCAGCAGCAGCAGCAGCAACACCCCAAACTGACTTTTACCATATTCTGTAGCAAGAATTTAGAAAGGGGGCAAAAAATACCATTTTCCATGAGTGTGGCAAGATGTCTGTATTCTTGCTAAAAGAATAACCATGTTGCCAAAAGGGCAGAACTACTCTCTAAATCCGTATTCTTTACCAAGCCCTAGATTTTGACTCTGAACTATTTGCTTCACTGAAAGCTGGTCCATTGTCTATCTTCCCTGTTGTTGTTGTTGTTGTTAATATGGAATGCTTTGCAGATTTGCATGCCATCCTTGTGCAGGGGCCATGCTAATCTCTGTACCTTTCCAAATTTAGTATACGTGCTGTTGAAGTGAGCACAAGAAAGTTTTAAAGGAGTTTCTTAATTTAGGCTTCTTACAAGTAAAGGGAAAAGTATGATCTTTGATATTCATTTTTTTTCCTTCAGAAAAAGCAAACTGCTACTTTTAATGAAAGTTTTGTTTCCAGTCTTTAAGGCTTTCCATATCTGAATTTTCTCCTAACATTAGCCCATACTAGTATCAGAGTACTGTCTTCTACACAGCCTGTCTAAACAACTCATTAAAAAGTACACAAGCATGCACATAGTAGAAATAGCTTGCAATTCAAAATGTCCTTCTTACCAGATTTTGCAGGGGCTCCCCTCGAAGGATTCAGTCCTGGGCAATCTGGAGCAGCATGGCATATCTGAAAAGACAGAATCAGTCCCAGAAACTGAGTGCTTCAGAAAGACCCAGTAAAATAATTATTATTTTTATCCTCTGATGAGTCAGCCTTAAGAGCTTGGCTTCCATTTAACTAAGGGACCCTGAACTTCAATCGTACTAGGGAAAGATTTAAGTATATTGGGGTCATGTGGTGAGTTGTTCATGCCTTACAGTAGAATTGAGTGGAGGTCCTCTCCTTGGAGGCAATTAGCTGCAGTCTCAACACCTTTGCCTCATCCATTTATTTCTTCCTCTGAACAAGCCAACCTAGCCCCCTTGTAAATTAATTATAGTCCGTATAAAAAACAGCTTGTGCTGATTTTCTCCTATACTTAATTTTTATCCCTGAGAAAGAAAAAAGAAAACCTATAGGAAGGTATTAATCTACTTAACATTTCTAAGTACATCATCCAAAGGATTTTGTTTTTTTAATCTTACATATGCTCAGCAGAGTTACTGGCAAAAACTGTACATTTTCTTCATTTCATCCTTTCAACATCAAATAGTAGGCAGCAAAAATTGGATCAGACTTCAAAGCCTGCTGTGGGCTCCAAGTCACAGAGAGACGCCTCCATTTCACATATTGAATTCGAGCAGGATATCAAAGTGCTACCAAAGAACCTCAGGTCCTTACTCAAAAAGAGGCTCTAACATCTGTAGAGAGTGGAGTGCACAGACAAACCACCTCAGGGATCAGCCAGCATTTATTCTCAGCAGCAAATTTCCAGGCTTTTGATTCTCTCTTCGCTGTACCTCCCTGCCTCTCTGCTGAACCAAAATTCTTAAGCAAGCTGGGCTTTTGTCTCGAAGCCTTCAAAATATCACTAACAGTTCATATCTGGATGGCTTGACCAAGCAGCCACAGACAGGGACCATGACCACAGACTTGGACGAGTCTGTAATAAGGATAGACAGTTACTTCAGAGTCAAGGATGTCCAGCTACCTTATTTGAGTGTCCTGTGAAGACATCACACCCTTTGGAAGAACTCTGGGCTTGTGAATGCCTAAAAATAAAAATATAATAATAATTATTATAATAATATTTTTAGAAGGCTTGAAAAGTTAAAAAAAAAAAACTTCCAGAAATTGCTTTCCTCCAAAGATAGAGCAGAACAAACTCTCATTAAGCATCTGTTGTTTTCCATTCCAATCCTTGGTTAGAAGGACATGGTCAACTTAAGGAAACGTATCCTATCAGGTGCTGCTCATACACCCACAGTCAGCCTGAGATCCTGAGACCCAAGAAACTGCTCTGTTTAAAGTTGTGTGATCTAATCTACTTTACTACCGGGTATTCACAAACATTACCAAGTAGCCAATCATGAAGCTAAGGCTGAACTTCCAATCCAGCACCTTAATCACATTGTTAAATAATTCAAAATAGATCCTGTAGTCAAATAAGTTTGGGGAATGCTAAGATGTGTGTGGTTTAAGAGGTTTCCTTACTGCAGAATGATCTTTCACAATCACAATACACATTTAAGGATTTCTAAAACGGGGTGTGTGTGTGGCGGGGGGAGAATTCAGTTCCCTAAACTACTCTGAGCAAGAAATTTAAAAAAGTGATCATTAACATCTATTTAAATACTAATGTTTCATGGAGCAAAGTTTGGAAAAATCAACTTGTATAAAAAATCCAGAAATTGGAACACATGGTATACAAGTGTGATGAGGGACTTCCTTAGCAGTCCAGTGGTTGAGACTCTGCACTTCCATGGCAGGGGGCCTGGGATAGATTCCTAATTGGGGGATGAAGATCCCGTATGCTGCACATTACAGCCAAAAAACAGTACAAATTATTAAAAAAAAAAAAAGTTTAAGAGTGTGATGATTATAGCTCACTCACTGCTAGAACAGGCTCTTACAATTCCTTTCAGATGGAAGCCAGGAGTACGGAAAGCACTGACTAGGCGTAGGGAAGCCTGGATATCTAAGTCCTGCTTCAAAATCCATCCTCTCTCTCTGGGTGTCTCTGTCTCTCTTACACATACACACAGGCATGCATATTTATACACATTCGATTGGGAAAATTTCTATGGTATTCTGGGTTCTAGTTTTCCTCATCTATAAAATGAGGGGATTGAAATAAACTATTCCTAAGGACTCTCCTAGTTCTATATTAAAAATCTTACTGTTTATTTAAGCTGAGCATTTCATTTTCTGAATTTCTGTGAATGGTTCATTAGTATCACCTTCAAAATGCATCTATATATAGATTATAAGCAAAGCACGTAAAAGCTCAGTCATATCCGACTCTTTGCCACCATATGGACTGTAGCCTGCCAGGCTTCTCTGCTCATGGAATTTTTCAGGCAATAATACAGGAGTAGGTGGCCATTTCCTACTCCAGGTTATAAGCAATATACCCATCTAATATCTGTGGAGAGGAGAGTATGCTGATATATTTATTTGTGTATATACTTGTCATATGTCTCCCACTATGGAATGTTAGATTCCAAGAAGGTAGGGACACAGTCTGCTTTATTATGTACTCTGTATCAGCACTTAACCCTGTGCGTAGTACACTATAAGTGCTCAATAAATATTTCACAAGTGGAATAAATAAAACGATGACTAGTGGACTCCCAAAATATGGACCATGAAGAATACCCTTTACATCAAAATTAACTAGCATTTATATAGTTTTCATATTTTAAAAATAGGTTTATATCTCTAATAAGGATTTCACAACCATTTGAGCTAAGTGCTTTAATTGCCTGTATTATACAGATGAAGAAACTGTAGATCAGAGAGGGTAAGAGGTCTGCCCAGGGATCATGGCACATACCTGGCATAGCTAAGACACTGACCCCTGTTAGTCTGATTCCAAATACTCTGCTCTTCCTCTGAAGAATGATACCCCCATGCCCTTGGGCCCATGGAACTCATTCCTGTCAGCTTAGGCAGGTCCCAGTGGCAGTGGGACACCTATAGAGAGGTGGATTCAGGTCTTCCAGGAGTCCTGGTGGGCTCTGGAGAAAACCTAAGGAAGATAATTTGGCTGTTGAATTACCACGGGGTCTCCAATTTCTGCCTTTCCTGCCCCAACAAAAGAATGAAACCTTTTAACTCCTCTAGTTTGCAAGGATTTTCAGGACCCAAAGGTCAGTGCACATACCTTCCAACAATACACTGAGGGTTGGCTCATCAGTTTGACTACCTTGTCATTCAAATCTTTGGGAGGATCTAACGCATCTCAATATAATTTTTGCATTTGTTACTTGGTTTTAAAAGGCAAAGGTAAGATGAGTAGTGTCCAAAGGCAAACAGATTAGACAAAATTAAGCAGGTTTCTTTCCTAAGAAGATTTCCAGAATCTTTAACTTAATAATGTGCACAATGAAACCTCAGCAGTAGGAGAGAACAGGCAGCATTTCCCAGACATTATCCTGACAATGGAAGCCTCCCTTCACTGGGGCATGTTGAGGCCCTGGTTCTTACAAACACTAATCTGAGCAGCCCTTATTTGAAACAACTTTTGCCTTAAAAGAAAAAAAAAAAGGTATAAGTCACTTTTCTTCAAAAGTCTATAACTGCCTCAACTCTTTTGCAGCAATTTTATCAGATATCTTGTCATTTGCCTCAGGGACTTGAGCCTGGCAGCAAACGGATAACACTTTGCAAGTTGTCATCACCAAAACACAGTCAATACTTATTACCTGCGTATGTGCCACCAGACCATGGTCAAAGCATGGATACACGGTTATCTCATCTAATACTTCCAACAACCATGTGGATTAGTTCTATTTTTATACCCATTTTACAGGTGAGGGAATTAAGGATCAAGAAGCTAATGACTCTCTGGTGGCTCAGGTGGTAAATAATCCACCTGCAATGCGAGAGACCTGGCCTCAGTCCTGGCGTTGGGAAGATCCCCTGGAGAAGGGAAAGGCTACCCACTCCAGCATTCTGGCCTGGAGTATAGTCCATGGGGTTGCAAAGAGTCGGACACAACTAAGCAATTTTCACTTTCAAGCTAATGACTTGGTTAAATGTCATAACTAGTAAATAGTGCAGCATAAAACCTGCCTACATAAAAAGGAGACTCCAAAGGGAAGTTACTGATTCAGATACAAATTATCAATTGCTGATAAAATGTTAGACAAATCGTTGATGGTGAATAGGATGTGCAATATGGTGCCAAAGCACCGCCACACAGATTCCTTCTTTAGGTTACAAGGAGAGTAAGGGAACTGCATACTGGATATTTATGCCACCTCAATTCAGTGCAATCTTAGCACACTAATCCCCACACAACACTGTCTTGTGATGTGAGACAATATGAAATAGTCAACATCACCCAGGATACTTATATTTTTTCATTTAGTTAAAAACTTAACTTTAATCAAAGCTTTTAGATCTAATGTATAGTTTATCTAAAACACCCAGTATAGAGGGAGAAAACTAGGACTGCAAAAAATCAAGCAGGCAAATATAGAAGATGAGTTTATTTTATGGGATAACTGGTTCATTCTTCCAACAAATCAGTGTCATGAAAAAGGGGAGTCTTATATATTAATAGAGATTTAGGGGACATAACAACTTGATATAATGTAATGTCCTACATTAGATCCTGACTTGGACAAACAGGTATAAAGGACAATTCTTCAAACAACTAGGAAATTTTGATTGGTATTAGATGATAATAACAAATTATTTATTTTAAAGCATGGTATTATTTTGAATCTGTAGGAGAAATTTTTAGAAATAACATATTTTTCTCAGCCTCTGTTAGGAATCTGATGCTAAATGACAGAAGCAGTCCATTTGGTTATCAAAGGGTGGTGAATAGGAGGTAGTTGTCTCTCTGGAAATGATCCACTGCATATTTCTAGGGCTCCTGTAGCCTCTCAGAAGCCATGACTGAAGTCTCAAGCAGATTGCCTGAAGGGCTTGGCCACTCTGCTGCTTTACTGCAGTCAATTCATTGAATTGTGGGTTCTTGGGGAGATGAAAACTCTGTCACCATTGAAAACCCTTCTGCTCGGTCTCTCCCTTGAATAAGCCCCCAAACAAACTCAAATCTAATTCTCTTTTCTTAAACCAATCCCAATGCAACAGGATGAGAGGCAGGGTGAAGGCTGGCTCTCGAGCACATGGCCACTGAGAATGCCACAGCATCTCTGTTGTGCAGCAAAGATCCATGAGGCCAGCTGGCTTTGTCATGCTGGGCTGGCAGCCCTAGGTGAAGTCACCTTGGTCCAAAACTGGGTCTCAGCTTTGCAGCCTCCAAAAATTAGTCTGCCAGTTCTTTGAGGGGTAATGTATTTTCGGGAGTTGAGTTGTACTAACCAAACTCAAAACAGTCATATTTGAAAAGCAGAATGCTATTGTGTGACTTTGAGTACAATAGTCCGGACCAAACTTTCCCCCTGACTAATTTGTTGTTATACTCTGCAGACCAAATTACACATTAGAAGGAAAACAAGGAAGCAGGGTGCTCTTCGAGGATCTGACCAATCAGGCTGGTCTTATAACTGGCCTTTTTCAACTTTAGGTTTAGAATCAGTCACTTTTTTTCTTAGACAGGAATAGAGACATGCTGGCTTCCCTTTGATTTGCCATTTTCTAGATTTCATTTAAATTTCTTTATGCAGTTTTTATTAATTTTGATAAAACTTGCAAGATTGTGTCTTATCTTTTATCAGTTATAATGTAGAATGGTTTCTAGAACTGAGAATCCCACCAGTTGTTCACTAATGAGACAATTAGTCATTCACTTACAAGCATATTCTATTTTAAAGCAGCTTATTTTGAAATTAAGGTTATTCAACCTTAATTTCTGCAATCTCTGAATAAGACGGCAGTTATTCATTGTGGGTAGATTTTTCTTAGCTTCCTACTGTCTTCAGATTTGGGAATAGTTCCTGGAAACTCTTGTCTTACTTGGTAGCCCTGGGAGAAAGGCTAATCAGCATAACCAAGCAAATTTGTTCCTGCCTCTTTGATAACTCTAAAAAAAAACCTTTTGTACATGGAGTTTCTAATATGAAGAGGTCAATTTCTTTTTTTCTAAGAAGCAGCAATCAATCCATCCTGCCAAAGTTATGCTCAGACTAAGATATTTTAACACAGTAGGAGACCCATGAATCTTGAGGGAGGCACGCTTCAGACAAATAAGTCAAACAATTTTCCTTCTGGAAGTTATTACTATGAAATATAATAGAAAACATAAACACCTTGAGAAATGGTTTTAGTAAGTTCAAGTTCTAAAGGTAAATTAAGATATTTAAGGGATGGTATCAGAGAAGAGGACACTGCCCTTTGTAACAGATCCCATGCTAACCTGAGCGCTAACAAGGCTTCTATATGTGCTGGCCTTAGTTCAGTTCAGTTCAATCACTCAGTTGTGTCCGATTCTTTGCGACCCCATGAATCGCAGCACGCCAGGCCTCCCTGTCCATCACGAACTCCCAGAGTTCACTCAGACTCATGCCCATCGAGTCAGTGATGCCATCCAGCCATCTCATCCTCTGTCATCCCCTTCTCCTCCTGCCCCCAATCCCTCCCAGCATCAGAGTCTTTTCCAGTGAGTCAACTCTTCACATGAGGTGGCCAAAGTATTGGAGTTTCAGCTTCAGCATCATTCCTTCCCAAGAAATCCCAGGGCTGATCTCCTTTAGAATGGACTGGTTGGATCTCCTTGCAGTCCAAGGGACTCTCAAGAGTCTTCTCCAACACCACAGTTCAAAACCATCAATTCTTCGGTGCTCAGCCTTCTTCACAGTCCAACTCTCACATCCATACATGACCACAGGAAAAACCATAGCCTTGACTAGACGGACCTTAGTCAGCAGAGTAATGTCTCTGTTTTTCAATATGCTATCTAGGTTGGTCATAACTTTTCTTCCAAGGAGTAAGCGTCTTTTAATTTCATGGCTGCAGTCACCATCTGCAGGGATTTTGGAGCCCAAAAAAATAAAGTCTGACACTATTTCCACTGTTTCCCCATCTATTTCCCATGAAGTGATGGGACCAGATGCCATGATCTTTGTTTTCTGAATGTTGAGCTTTAAGCCAACTTTTTCACTCTCCACTTTCACTTTCATCAAGAGGCTTTTGAGTTCCTCTTCACTTTCTGCCATAAGGGTGGTGTCATTTGCATATCTGAGGTGATTGATATTTCTCCCGGCAATCTTGATTCCAGCTTGTGTTTCTTCCAGTCCAGCGTTTCTCATGATGTACTCTGCATATAAGTTAAATACCCAAATGGCAACTCAGGAATTCTTGTTTAGTTCTTACATGGAATGTGAACATTCAAAGGGCTGAGGGTATAAATGTGAAACAATACCCAGATCTGAATCTACCAACATTGTATCAACTATGTATCAACTCTTTCCTGAATTATATCAGCTAGGTGTCATTACATATTCTTCAGTTCAGTTCAGTTCAGTTCAGTTCATTCGCTCAGTTGTGTCCGATTCTTTGTGACCCCATGAATCGCAGCACGCCAGGCCTCCCTGTCCATCACCAACTCCCAGAGTTCACTCAGACTCACGCCCATCGAGTCAGTGATGCCATCCAGCCATCTCATCCTCTGTCATCCCCTTCTCCTGCCCCTAATCACTCAGCATCAGAGTCTTTTCCAATGAGTCAACTCTTCGCATGAGGTGGCCAAAGTATTGGAGTTTCACCTTTAGCATCAGACCTTCCAAAGAAATCCCAGGGCTGATCTCCTGCAGAATGGACTGAAGCATCAATTCTTCGGCGCTCAGCCTTCTTCACAGTCCAACTCTCACATCCATACATGACCACAGCTGCTTACATTTATTTAAATAGCTTTGAAAGCTATTACCACAGAAGATTGGAGGATAATGTTTTAAGATCACAAATTATTAAGTTGGAAGGCACCCAAAGTATATAAGTTAATGCATGTTTATTAAAAAAAACTGGAAAGTTAAGATTTCTAGAATGCTGTGTTGTTTTCTATTCACCACCACCGCCACAATAAATATTTGCCAAGCACATGCTAAATCTCCCAGGGCTGTATTCATATTTCTGTGCTTTTATCTGCAATGTCATCTTCTCCCTTGACCACCTGGCCATTGCATCCTTACCCTTTAGCTCTGGTGTTGGCTCCTCTAAGAGTCATTCCTGCCCAATCCCCACCCCAGCTACCTCTCTCACTTGTGGCAGAGTTTGAGGTCCTTGGTGTATTTCCACAGTCGACTGAGCATAACCATACTGAAAACTTGGTTCTGCAACTGACTTATCTGGTACTTACATCCTGACCAATTAAAAATGTCTGAAAATCATCTATTGAATGTGAGCTTTATCAAATTTTGATCAAGGGAGAGAAAGCAAAGAGCAAGCACCATAATACACTTACTTGCCTTTTGAGATATCAGAGCTGTTCCTATTGCTATGCTCATCGGTTTTACCTTTTCTTCTCTAGTTTTTATTTGATGAAAATGCTCTCAACTCCCAAGTGGTCTGAATATTCACCAATCACTAATCAATGAAAGTGCAGCAATCTCTGACTTTCTCCCCAAAGTAAATGACTAAATGAACTGGTGGCAAAATTTTCCTTTTTTCCCTCTTTCTGATTAAAAATATATATTCACTGTTGTACTGTATAAAATATAGATATTCAAGGAGAAGAAAATAAAGAAATGGAAGAATATCCACACCCAGATATAATCTTGCTTCATATATTTTCGGATGCTTTTCTATGTATATAATATACATTAAAAAATAATGGCTCATGATATATTTGCCATTTTAACTTACTTTTTGTATTATGAGCATCTTCCCATATATTTATGTGGAATACAACATAACACTTATGTAGTATACATCTATGTCATATTTATGGCTGTACAATACTACATAATTGGTTGGTATCACAAGTGATGTAAGTAATCTCTTATTTTTGGATATTTGTTTCCAGTTTTATGACATTATAAATGTGCTCAGTTACTCAGTCATGTCTGACTCTTTGTGATCTCATGGACTGTAGCCCACCAGGCTCCTCTGTCCATGGCACCTCCCAGGCAAGAATACTGGAGCGGGTTGCCATTTCCTACTCCAGGGGATCTTCCCCACCCAGTTATTGAACCTGCATCTCTTTTGTCTCCGGCATTGGCAGATGGATTCTTTACCACTAGAACCACCTGGTAAATGAAGGGTCATTAGGGATATGTGCATATAGTTATGAGTATATCCAATTTAATATCCAAAAACTTTTTCAATTTTTGATTAGGATAAATTTAAAGCTATTAGCTTAAATGATGAATAAATTTTCTATTTTAAAGCTTTTGAATTGTATCATCAAATTCTCCTTTAAAAAGTAACAAAAATTAACACTCATAACTATAAAAGTATGAAAGGCCCCGTTTGTCATATCATCAACACTGGGTATTATCAGTATTTTTCATCTTTGCTTACCTCTTAAGTTAAAAAAAAAAGGTAACTCATTTTTATTTTAATTGACATTTTTTGATTCTGAAGAGGGAAAACATTACTCCTGGGGTTTCATATATGATATGAAGGAAATACAAAAAACATAGGAGAAATGAAAAGAGTAGTCATACAAAATAAGGTTACCACTATAGTAGATAACCTTATTTGTCCTAGTAGGAAAAAAGGAAACAAAAGAGAATGATCACAGCTTTTGTATTATTATTATTTTTTCATTGGGTTTGCTACTTGGTAACTTTTCTGTTTTGAATGCATGCACTGTATCTTACCCCAAGTCAGTGTCATTACTCAATAAGTTGAATATGCAAATTATGCTTAAGTATATGGATATTTGTTTGCTCTTGGACACATTCTAAATTTTAGAACATGGCTCAAGGAGAAATTCATAAAAGGGCTCAAAAAGGCTGACAAATGTTTCATGATGCCACTGCTCCAAGTTAACACTACTAGTTTATGTGCTTATGCTAATTTCCCAAATCCCACTGAGCCCTTTAAATTTGATCATATTTGTCTGCCTCATTGCTTTTCCCCAACCATGAGTCCATACAACTTTAATTTGTCACTTTTGTATTTTCATTTCTTTAATTTTTTTCTCCTTTACTATTTTATTACAGGCAGCTGTCACTGTGTAAAGCCAAATATAAGAGCAGAAGATTTTCTTCATTCTGCTGAGAATTCTTGTCTTATTGGGGGGAAAAAAAAAAGGACACTCAACACTCGACATAAAGCTGATTTCAGTTCTTTGTCAGCAACCAAGGGACCATGAGAAAATCTGACCTCAGGCTTGGGGATGAGTTAAGATACAGTAGTGAAGAAGAACATATGACCCAAAGGGCTGCAGTGCCAAGGGCTGAGGGCCCCAGCACAGCCAGAAGAGCTGACCATTCGATCGCCACATCAACACGAGCAATATAGAGCCTACCAGGGTCTCTCTACAGCTGAAGCTTAGGCTTTTTGAGGAGCCTGCCCTGGAGGCACCTAGATCTGCATATACAAACCCGGAGCACAGAGCCTGTGCTCTCAGCCTGCAGTGCCATTTTGTTACTGGACTATTCCAGATATTCACTCAATCATATCTGCGATCTTAATAAATGACGCCTGGGGTGACAAACATCTAACTATAAAAAACATGCCGTTGCTGCTGCTAAGTTGCTTCAGTTGTGTCCAACTCCTAGCGACCCCATGGACTGCAGTCTACCAGGCTCCTCCGCCCAAGGGATTTTCCAGGCAAGAGTACTGGGGTGGGGTGCCATTGCCTTCTCCAAAACAAAATATGCTGGAGGCAGATTAAATTAAACTAGGTCTGGAGATAACTCTTAAACCCTGAACTGCTGACCTTTTACTCACCTTATGTCTGTGGGCTAATATTAAGATTATAAACATTTATGCCACAGTCAAGGCTCCAATTTGGTGGCAAGCTTTGAGATTCTGTATGATTGTAAGAACAATAGATACTACACTGAACAATATAAGGTCCTGAACAGCCTCTCAGGCATCACTCATTTATTTCTCAAATATTTATTGAGCCCCTTTAATTTATCTCTTACTGTTTTGGGGGATACAAAAGTGAACAGTAAATCTAAGATGCCTCTGCTCCTAAGAACCTATATTTCTATCAGGGAAAGTAGACAATAAATGAAAAAATAAGTAAATATGTTAGCATGTTAAACAGAATTAAGAGCAAAAGAAGAAAATTAAAGCAAAGAAGGGGTAAAAGAAGTGTTGGAGGCAGGGTCTGCAATTTTAGATTAAGTGGGTATAGAAGGTAATATATAAGTAAAGATCTTAGTAAGTAAATATATTTCCCTGGTGGTTCACACAGTAAGGAGTCTGCCTGCAGTGTGGGAGACCTGGGTTCGATCCCTGGGTCGGGAAGATCTCCTAAAGAAGGGAAGGGCAACCCACTCAAGTATTCTTGCCTGGAGAATTTCATGGACAGAGGAGTCTGGAGGGCTACAGTCCATGGGGTTGCAAATAGTCAGACATGACTGAGTGCCTAACACTAGTAAATAAAACAGAATTCACGTCTTTGAAAGTGTTGTCAATAAAAAGCTCCTAATGGGTAAAAAAAACTTTATATGTTATGGTACCTTGGGGCTGGAGGACTGATGTAAACACTTGGTAAAAGTTTAGCAACACACTTTATGATATGTGTGTGTATATATATATATATATTCATGATATATATATACATATTCATGATACATTAGTTCCAAAGCACTTAGGCTAGTGTTGTTATATAAAATATAGGACACCCAGTTAAATTTGTATGCTAGGTACAAAATGAATAGTTCTTTTACTATAAAAATTTTCAAATACTTCATGGGATATACTTATGTTAAAAAGCCATCTGTTTTTTACATAAAATTAAAATACCTGACCTGCCTTTTGAGAAACCTATATCCAGGTCAGGAAGCAACAGTTAGAACTGGACATGGAACAACAGACTGGTTCCAAATAGGAAAAGGAGTACATCAAGGCTGTATATTGTCACCCTGCTTATTTAACTTATATACAGAGTACATTATGAGAAATGCTCGGCTGGAAGAAACACAAGCTGGAATCAAGATTGCCGGGAGAAATATCAATCACCTCAGATATGCAGATGACACCATCCTTATGGCAGAAAGTGAAGAGGAACTCAAAAGCCTCTTGATGAAAGTGAAAGTGGAGAGTGAAAAAGTTGGCTTAAAGCTCAACATTCAGAAAATGAAGATCATGGCATCCGGTCCCATCACTTCATGGGAAATAGATGGGGAAAGAGTGGAAACAGTGTCAGACTTTATTTTTTTGGGCTCCAGAATCACTGCAGATGGTGACTGCAGCCATGAAATTAAAAGACGCTTACTCCTTGGAAGAAAAGTTATGATCAACCTAGATATTGAAAAGCAGAGACATTACTTTGCCAACAAAGGTCCGTCAAGTCAAGGCTATGGTTTTTCCTGTGGTCATGTATGGATGTGAGAGTTGGACTGTGAAGAAGGCTGAGTGCCAAAGAATTGATGCTTTTGAACTGTGGTGTTGGAGAAGACTCTTGAGAGTCCTTTGGACTGCAAGGAGATCCAACCAGTCCATTCTAAAGGAGATCAGCCCTGGGTGTTCTTTGGAAGGAATGATGCTAAAGCTGAAACTCCAGTACTTTGGCCACCTCATGCGAAGAGTTGACTCATTGGAAAAGACTCTGATGCTGGGAGGGATTGGGGGCAGGAGGAGAAGGGGAGGACAGAGGATGAGATGGCTGGATGGCATCACAGACTCGATGGACATGAGTCTGAGTGAACTCCGGGAGTTGGTGATGGACAGGGAGGCCTGGTGTGCTGCGATTCATGGGGTCACAAAGAGTTGGACACAACTGAGCGACTGAAATGAACTGAACTGAACTGAAAATATCAGTGGGTATCCTGTATCTTTATCTGCCAAATATGGCAACTCTAACTTGGGCAAATCAGCACCTCAGCTTCTTCATCAGCAAAACATAAATAAAAAGTCTTGTCAGGCTCAGGCAAAAAGATTAACTTGTCCTTTCTGGCAGAATAAAATAAAAATATAAGATAACAGGGTTTTAAAAGGGTTAAATTGAGATGCGTATACGGTTAGAGTTTAGAAATAAAACACACACTCGGTTACATGTTATATTTATTTCAGTTCTGTAAGACAGGTCCCTGAACATGGACACCTCAGGCTGCACAGGATAGAGAATGACAGTGACAAGTATCTGGAATGGCTTTCATTCTGTACCCTTCCTCTCTCCTTTGGGTGGGGTCATAGGTAACTTCTGGGTTAAGTTACAGGCTTTGCACTTTAAAGACCTGTAGAGGCAAAGCAAACTTCAGAGACCATCCACTACACTTTTTTTTCACATTGTAAGTGGGGAAACTGAGGCCCAGGGGCTGATATAACATGTTCAAGTGAGTTAGAGGGAGAAACGGGTCTAACAGCCACATTCGTTGGATGATGCTCTTGTCACCAGTGCAGCCCTCAAAGATACTATTTAATCCTGTTTTCCTCCCTTAGTTCTGAAAGCAGTGCTCAGTTTGCGGAAAGAAAACCAAGAAGCACTGAAACGCAGAGCAGGATGAGCATGGCATGAAGTCATGGGACCCACAGACAGATGAAGGAGGGGGCATAAGAAACACTAGCTAGGAAGTGTTGAAAATGAGGTGAAAAAGTCCAAACAAGATTGTGTGTGGTGGGTGCTGACTAGTCAGTGAGGTCACAGCGGAGCTCAAGGACAGATACCTAGCAGTGCCATGCTGATGTGGACAGCTGATGTAGGTGTGGATGGAGAGGGATCAGTTTCTAAAGAGAAAGTGGCTGATGGACTGACTGCCCTGTCTAGGAGAGGGATGTAGTACTGTTGTTTTTTTTTTTTTTTTCATTTTAACATTTTAACTTAACTCAACTTCACATTTAGAAAAAAGACACAAGAATAGTGTACGGAATTCTGTATATTCCTCAGCAGATTCTCCAGATATTAGAATACGCACATTTGCTTTATCCTCTCTTTGTGTCTCTGACTTTCTTTTGGTACATGTATACTGACAATACACACATAAAAATACGTAAAATTTTTTTCCGAATCATCTAAGAGTCAGTTGTACCTGACACTCCTTTACCCCTAAATACTTCAGTGTGTGTTTCTTAAAAGCAAGGGTGTTCTCCTATATGACTGTAGCGCAATGCTCAGTCAGGAAATTAATATTACTACAAAGCTATTACCCAATGTATAGATTAAATTCAGATTTTGCCAATTGTCTCAATGATGTCTTCCATAGAGAAAGAAAATTTTGGATCATACATTGTATTCAGTTGTCATATTCCTTAAATCTCCTTTCACTTGGAACACTTCCTCAGTCACACTTTGCATTTGATTTTGAAGCCCACAGGTCAGTCATTTTGGAAGAAGTCCTTTTGTTTGGTTTGTCTGCTGTTTCTTCATGATTAAATTCAAGTTGTGCATATTTTGCTGGAAATCCACTGAAGTGATGTTGTTTTCGTGCATCCTATCAGGAGGCACGTGCTGTCAATTGTCTGATTATTGGTGATACTTACTAACTTTCATCACTTGGTTAAGGTGGTGTCCGCCAGGTTTCTCCCACTGTTCTTTTGAAACTAATAAACATCTTATGAAGATTTCTTCTAAAACACTGTTACCCCTTAAGCTTTCACCTATTAGTTTTAGCACCTATGGAAGAGTCCTGCCTGAAACAATGACTATTTTGATAGCTGCCAATGGTGATTCTCTGCCTTCAGCATTCTTTTTACACGTGTTTCACACTTGATTGCAAGGAAAAGCCCACTCTGTTTCTTCCTTCCCCACCTCCCTTCCTTCCTCCCCTACCTCTCTTCCTTCCTCTGCCTCCTTTGTTCCTTCATTTCCTCCTTCCTTCTATCAATGTGGATTCATGAATTCTTACTTTATCCAATATATTATATTCTTTTATCATTATTTACTTTGATAGTGAAGTTGTCCTCAATTTGGCTTGATTTTAATGGGTTGGGAGTAACAGACTTCAAAACAAGGACTTCAGAAAGGAACGTATAATACTAAGGAGTACATAAAGATGAATTCCTCCAAAAAAAACAATAACTCTCCTTATTACTACTATTTATGAGTGTTTTTGGAGAAGGCAATGGCACCCCACTCCAGTACTCTTGCCTGGAAAATCCTATGGACGGAGGAGCCTGGTAGGCTGCAGTCCATGGGGTTGCTAAGAGTCGGATACGACTGAGCGACTTCCCTTTCACTTTCCACTTTCATGCACTGGAGAAGGAAATGGCACCCCACTCCAGTGTTCTTGCCTGGAGAATCCCAGGGACGGGGGAGCCTGGTGGGCTGCCGTCTATGGGGTCACACAGAGTCGGACATGACTGAAGTGACTCAGCAGCAGCAGCAGCATGAGTGTTTTTGTGCATTAGATGAGATGCCGTATGATTTGTGTAAGTTGTCTCATTTAACTTTCATGACCTTGTGAGGCAATCATGTCAATTTTACATTCCATTTAAAGATAAGGAGACAGAGACTCTGAGAAAATAAGTAAGTTCATCAAGATCTTACCCTTAGTAGTAGCAAGTCTAGTCGACTCCAGGGTCCCTGCTCTCAACCACTAGGCAACCCTACAAATAGGTGTGGAAACCTTCAGGAAAGGAAAAGGTCTTAGAAACAAGGCTGCACTGTTCCTGTGGGCAGCTGGACATTAATACCAGGATTTGCAGAGTCATCTAAGCTTTTTGCATTTTTCCAAATGGGGCAATAATTGCCTACAATTCTTTCATTAGTGCAGAAACTTCCCTAACCTGCATTGTGAAAAGCATCTAACCCTGCCTCAAATCCAGGGAGGAAAGCATAAAGGACTCATTTGTGCCAATGTCAGCTGACATAGATCCAGAAAGACATGAGTTGGCCAAGTCACCAAAGGAAGCATTCCCATGGGTTGAGACAAGTGAAACCCAAATTTAGGCAGAGAAGAGACAGCTGAGAGAACAGTAGAGCAGGGATTCTGAAGAAATTCAGTATCTATTCAACTCTTGAGATCCCAGCTGAAGGCAGGGCTGTGTAGCCCTCCCGCCAAGGCTAACATACAAGATCCTTCTTCCTGCAACAGTACTGGCATCTCCATCACCACCACACCACTTTTATTATTATATTTCAGATCCTGTGAGAATAAGTTTGGGTGAAAGAAACATTACCTGCTAGTGAAACTAATCCAAACAACCATTTTGCCCTAGAGGGAAAAGCACAATTGAATAGCATCCTTACCCTCCCAGGAAGAAGAAACTAAAAATAAAAGACAACAAGGTGCTTCCTGCCAGTCAGTAAATCCAATAAGCAAAGAAGATGCCTCAACCTGGCACTGGGCAGTTAACAGTCAGCCCGACTCCCTCCATCAGAGAATGGCCATGTGGTTCTCAGAGCTAACAGCTGCCAAGCAGAACCTCTCAGATTAACCCATAGGTGGTGTTGAACCACTTCCCATTAAGATATTTGCAAAGCAAACAAAAATGATAGCCCCATTCTGAGTGCTGGGAGCTGGCCAGGAGCTCTAGCTGTTCTTGTTGACACAAAGAGCTCTCCGGGGAGGGTCTGGGGCAGAGTGTGGAAGGCCACTCCTGCCTGCCTCTCCAGACTGTGTTGATCTTAAGCCATTAGAATCTCAGTATCAGGGGCTGTTTATTATCTAATTTCCCAATCACAGCAGTTGCTGGAGCTTTGTTTCACCAGAACTCTCTATTTCTCTGTCTCCCTGACCTATACGATTCAGATGGAAAGAAAAAATTCAACTCTCCTCCTGTTATGTCTACTCATTAAGGAGACAAGTCTGAAAAGTTACTAAGATGCATACAGAGAGTGTGGCATTGCTACTGTCAACAGCTTCTGTGGCAAACACTTGTTAGGGTTCCTTCTGAATTTAATGTAACCATGGCAATGCTAATGGGAAATATGCTTGAGTATTTGTGTCCTACAGGTAGGAGCAAGCTTCTGTTTAATCCACAAAATACACTTGGAGCTGAAACACTAATATTTTTTCCTTCTAATCCAGAGGGTAAAATGAAATAAGGTTTAAAAGGCTGTGGACACATGCAAAGTTAATCTTCTTTCAACCTGGAGGATTATAGTCTCAGTTTTTTTAACTGTTCATAAAGAATTGCTTTCACGTAGAATTCATTTTTATACAAATATTGTTTCCTACAATATTTTCAACTTGAGAAGGTTTCTTTTCTCAAGTTTCTTTTCTTTCAAAATAGCCTCCATATGCAAAGGTGAAAGTGAAATTAAAGTTGTTCAGTTGTGTCCGACTCTTTGCGACCCCAATTCTCCAGGCCAGAACACTGGAGTAGGTAGCCTTTCCCTTCTCCAGGAGATTTTCCCAACCCAGGGATCAAACCCAGGACACTGCATGCAGATTCTTTACCAGCTAAGCCACAAGGGAAGCTCAAGAATACTGGAGTAGCCTATCCCTTCTCCAGCAGATCTTCCCAACCCTGGAATTGAACTGGGGTCTCCTGCATTGCAAGTAAATTCTTTACCAACTGAGCTATCAGGGAAGCCCCATATGCAAACATATTTTTTGTCAAAAACTCATTCTGAGCTTGAATTGAGCAAAGGTCTTGATGAGGATACAAGCAAAAGTTGACACCAGAAATGTGCTGAATTTCTAGAATTTCCTAAACTCATGGAATGAGTAATGCAGGAAAGGAACAAGGGATGGCAAAATGGTCAGAAGAATTTGTCAGATTTTGTCATTACTTAAAATTGTCCTGAAGGTGTCCTTTAGGTTAGAAATCAGAATGTTAGAGGTATTAATTCTACAGTGAGAGAGACAAAGAAAGAAAGAGAGTTTGAGAGAGAAAGAAGGAAAGGGAGACAGACGGAGGTTGAGATTTCTTTAGAAGAAGTACAGGCATTATCATACTTTTAAAAAAAGACTTTTTATAAAAAAAAGAAGAGAACTGCTTGACATTTACAGTATAAAGTTAGAAAGCAGCTTTTTAGACTTTTGAAAACATCATTCAGTTTTATTTATTTATTTTCATCATTCGGTTTTAGATGACGTTTCCCAACTGTTGCTGGACCCAAGCTCTCTGTAAATGTGCAAGTTTTCCAGATAGAAAGTGAATCTAACACTGTAGGTCAACTTTGCTGAACTCAAGATGTTGTTTGCTAATGTTCTTATCATTTGCTGATGGCAAATATGTTTAGGGACAGATTAAGTCTGCCCATGGGTGAGCACATTAAAGACGTTGCTGGGGTGGTAGAGTAAGCTCATCTGTCTGTAAGATGTGTTGGACATATCGGAAACTAGCTCTCATGCCAAACTGTCCAAATTGTTTCTGGACACGCTCTTGTCTTTGTCTGAGGTACCAGACACAAAAACATTGCCTTGAAGTGTGGATCTCACATAGGGGTGGAGATGGCCGGAGAACCCAAGTCAGACATGCATTCTAACATCATTTCTGCTTAAGTTTACTACATGCTGGGTCCTGGCAACTGATATCTTTAAGATATCAACCATAGATGGCTACTGCCAATAACTAAGCTTCTAAAGAAAACACATAATTAAGCATCTTGCCCAACTCAGGGCTTATTTTTGAGCTAGGAAAGTATATCCACTACAGAATAATTACATAGTGTTAATAGCATCTCCCTTCATTTATATTTTTAGCCCTGTTGACTTTTGAGAAAGTCAGCTTCCTACCTTATCTAAAAATTAATTATTGTGTTCAAGCTAAACTCAAGATAAATAGGAAGCATTTCTTAAGTAAAAGTAATGAAAAAGTTAGCTTTAGATCTAACAGAAATTAAAATTCAAGGAGTGAATATTCATTCTTCCATTTATCCATTCATTTTATTTTATGCCTATAATAGCTGAAGATTTTAGATTCTAGATTCAGTGAGTTGTACAGAAATAAATGACAGTTTCAGTGCCGGAGTTTATTATCTCATGTAGAATATAGTAATAATGGCTAACATTTCTGTGTACTTACTACATGCTAGGTAGTCTTTTAAAATTTTCCTATGGCTCAGTCTCACAATAGCCATATGAGATAGGTACCATTATGAGAAATTTGTTTAACTTGCCCAAGTGACAAGTGTTTAACTTTTCACTGAGCTACTTGGACACAGACCCAGGTGAGAAGAGAAAACAATCTGTCTCCAGAATCTGTAGCCTAAGTTGTTTCCTCTACCTTCACAGAACCCCTAATACATGTGGACCAGAATCAGACTCAGATGCTGGTGGGGCCAGGCCATGAACTAAGCAGGACTGTGAGTTACTATCAGTGGAAAACAGCCTCTACTCAGTTCTAAGTGATAGCTGCTAGATACTCCGGCTTTCAGGAGCCATCAGAATTCTGAGTTGTGATATGAAATATTTCTATTTTTATACATTGGAAACATTGAGAATTTCAAAGGTATTGCTCAGGTTAAAGAACATATGTCTGCAGACCATATTCTATCCAATGACTGTGGGTGTGCATTTTTTAGCTTATAGAATAATGTCCACACTATCACTCGGCGTTTAAGGTCTCCCATATCCAGTTCCCATCTGCCTGATTCCCTCTCATGGTTCTCCCTGCACCATGGCACCCCTACCCACACTCAGTTCTTACCCCGCTGGACATCTCTCCCCAGAACCCACCCGCACACACTCCCCGCACATCCTGCCTCTGGGCCAGGGCCCACTCTATTCTGCCACCTAGGCCACTCTTCTCCTGGCTCCAGTCTGCTTCAAAGCACTGCACCATGAGATGCCTCATGGGTGAGACCTTGAAGGATGGTTAAATACCAACAAGTAAAGAAGGAACTGGCAAGGGAATTCTATTCAGAAGGAACAGCATGAAAAACTACACAGAAATAGGAAAACAAAAGATTATGAAAACCATCAAACAATTCTCAGGGCCAAAACCCTTTTGGCCCTGAGAATCTGGTCCTATAAACAGAACTCTGATTTCTGACATCCTGGACATCCACGGTCCTTCTAAAAGAGTTCTTTGCATAAGGATCACTGATGATTTAAGGCTTGCTGAAACAGTTCAGATAAATATTTATGTACAGCCATAAGCAAATCCACAAGGAAAAATATAATTCAAAACAGACTTTTTGTTGAAGATCCTTTCAGCTGCTGATAAGGTTTCTGGCTTCAAAAAGGTTTTGAAAATACATGTGATCAATTACTATTTTAAACATCTAGAAACTCTAAGAAGGCTCTAACAATCAAGGAAACTCTGAAAGTTATCATGTGAGGGTGTTGCCAATGAAACCTAGCTATATTGACAAGGGTGAGTCTTGGGCCCAAAATCAACCTCAGATTTATTCCTGAGGTAAGAGCCAGGAACGCAGAAAAGAAAATTTGGCTCTCAGTTTAAAGCTGAGAGTGAGCACTGTTCTAAAGTACTGGAATTCTCAGTGCTTATTTTAGATCACAGCTCTAGAGCTAAACCAGAGGTCTTAACTCTTCATATAACGGTAGCTTTGCAGGAACCTTTTACATACTACTATTACTACTATTATTGCTACTACGTCTATCACCACCATCAACAACAGCTTGCCATCATCTTTTGTCAGGCATATATTATGTCTATAACTGTATGCTGCTGCTGCTGCTGCTAAGTCGCTTCAGTCGTGTCCGACTCTGTGCGACCCCATAGACAGCAGCCCACCAGGCTCCCCCGTCCCTGGGATTCTCCAGGCAAGAACACTGGAGTGGGTTGCCATTTCCTCCTCCAATGCGTGAAAGTGAAAAGTGAAAGGGAAGTCTCTCAGTCGTGTCCAACCCTCAGCGACCCCATGGACTGCAGCCTACCAGGCTCCTCCGTCCACGGGATTTTCCAGGCAAGAGAACTGGAGTGGGGTGCCATTCTACATCTAATCTTGTATAGATCTAATCTCAGATAACTTATTTTTAATTTTTTATTAATTGATATTGGAGTATAGTTGCTTTACAATGTTGTGTTAGTTTCTGCTGTACAGCAAAGTGATTTAGTTATATGTACACATATAAGCACTTTTTCTTAGATTCCCTTCCCATCTAGGTCACCAAAGAGCACTGAGTAGAGTTCCCTGTGATATATAGCAGGTTCTCATCAGTTACCTATTATCTGTTTTATATACAGTAGTATATGTATGTCAATCCCAATTTATCCCACTCTTTTCCCTGTTGCTAACGATAAGTCTGTTTTCTACATCTGTGACTCAGTTTATGCTTTGCAAATAAGGTCATCTAGACATACCATTTTTCTAGATTCCATATAGAAGTGATATTATACAATTATTTGTTTTTCTCTTTTTGACTTACTTCTGTATGACAATCTCCAGGTCCAGCCATGTCTTATTTCATTCCTTTTGGGCTGAGTAATATTCCGTTGTATATTTGTACTACATTTTCTTTATCCATTTCTGTGTTGATGGACATTTAGGTTGCTTCCATGGCCTGGCTATTATAAATAGTCCTGCAGTGAATGTCAGACTGAATGCATCCCTTTGAATTATGGTTTTCTCCAGATATATGCCCAGGAGTAGAGCTGCTGGATCATATGGTAGC
This sequence comes from Oryx dammah, assembly GCF_014754425.2. Lineage (NCBI taxonomy): Eukaryota > Metazoa > Chordata > Mammalia > Artiodactyla > Bovidae > Oryx > Oryx dammah. The sequence continues at coordinate 109,997,506 of NW_024070211.1, read as the reverse complement.
TCTTTTTAGTTTTTAAAGGAACCTCTATACTGTTCTCCATAGTGGCTGTACCAGTTTATATGTCCACCAACAGTTTAGGCAGGTTTCCTTTTTGCCACATCCTCTCCAGAACTTACGGCTTGTAGATTTTTTTGATTATGGCCATTCTGACTGTTTTGATTTTAATTTCTCTAATAATTAGTGATGTTGAGCATCTTCTTCTGTGTTTTTGGCCATTGGTTTATCTTCTTTGGAGAAATGTCTATTGAGATCTTTGGCCCAGTTTTTGATTGGCCCATTTTTTTTTTTTTTTTGATATTGAGCTGCATGAGCCATTTGTATATTTTGGAGATTAATCCCTTGTCAGTTGCTTTGCTTGCAAATATTTTCTCCCATTCCAAGGGTTGTCTTTTTGTTTTATTATGGTTTCTTTAGCTGTACAAAAGCTTTTAAGTTTAATTAGGTCCCATTTGTTTATTTTTGTTTTTATTTTCGTTACTCTAGGCAGTAGATTGAAAAATATCTTGCTGCAATTTATGTCTATGAGTGTTCTGTCTAGATTTTCCTATAAGAGTTTTGTCATAGTATCCAGCCTTACATTTAGGACTTTACTCCATTTTGAGTTTGTGTATGATGTTAGGGAGTATTCTAATTTCACTCTTTTACATGTAGCTGTTCAGTTTTCCCAGCCTCACTTCTTGAAAAGACTGTGTTTTCTTCTGTTTTGTCCCCTCTGTTGGGCACTAGGTGGTCATAGCTATGTGGGTTTATCTCTGGGCTTTCTATCCTGTTCTATTGATCCATATTTCTGTTTTGTGCCAGTACCATACTGTCTCAATTACTGTAGCTTTGTAGTAATCAAGATTGCTTTGATTATTTGGAGTCTTTTGTTTTTCCATACAAGTTATAAAAATTTTTGTTTAGTTATATGAAAAATGTCATTGGTAATTTGATACATATTACACTGAATTGTAGATTGTTTTAGATGGTATAGTCATTTTGACAACGTTGATTCCTTCTGTCCAAGAACATGGTAAGTCTCTCCATCTGCTTATTTTATCTTTGATTTCTGTCCTCAGTATCATAGTTTTCTGAGTACAGGTCCTTTGCCTCTTTAGGTAGGTTTATTCCAAGGTATTTTATTCTTTTTAATGTGATGTTAAATGGGATTGTTTCCTTAACCTCTCTTTCTGATCTTGCATTGTTAGTGTATAGAAATACAAAAGATTTCTGTGTATCAACTTTGTATCCTGCATTTTTTACCAAATATATAGAAGAGCTCTAGCGGTTTTCTATACATCATTATATGTATAGTATCATGTCCTCTGCAAACAGTAACAGTTTTACTTCTTTTCCAATTTGGATTCTTTTCTTTTTCTACTCTAATAGCTGTGACTAAGATTTCTCAAACTATGTTCAGTCTAACATGTCTAAAACTATGTTGAATAAAAGTGGCAAGAGTGGACATCCTTGTCTAGTTCCTGATCTTAGAGAAAATGCTTTCAGCTTTTCACCACTGAATATGATGTTAGCTATAGGTTTGCCATATATGGTCTCTATTATGTTGAGGTAGTCAGTCAGTCAGTTCAGTTGCTCAGTCATGTCTGACTCTTTGCGACCCCATGAACCACAACACGCCAGGCCTCCCTGTCCATCACCAACTCCCGGAGTTCACCCAAACTCATGTCCATTGAGTTGGTGGTGCCATCCAACCATTTCATCTTCTGTCGTCCCCTTTTCCTCCCGCCCTCAATCTTTCCCAGCATCAGGGTCTTTTCAAATGAGTCAGCTCTCTGCATCAGGTGGCCAAAGTACCGGAGTTTCAGCTTCAACATCAGTCCTTCCAGTGAACACCCAGGACTGGTTTCCCTCTAAGCCCGATTTCTGGAGAGGCTTTTTTTGGTTGTTGTTCATAAATGGGTGTTGGATTTTGTCAAAAGCTTTTTCTGCATCTGTTGAGATAATTACGTGGTTTTTACTTTTCAATTTGTTAATGTGGTATAGGGGAAGGGGATGACAGAGGATGAGATAGCTGGATGGTATCACCAGCTCAATGGACATGAGTTTGAGTAAACTATGAGAGTTGGTGATGGACAGGGAGGCCTGGTGTGAAGTCCATGGGGTCACAGAGAGTCGGACACAACTGAGCAACTGAACTGAACTGAATGTGGTTTATCATATTGATTGACGGTGTACATTGAAGAATCCTTGCATCCCTGGGATAAATCCCACTTGATCAGAGTGCATGAAAAGTATTATAGGTTTGTCCTATTACAGGACAGACCTATCTACCTGATTGTGTTAGTGGGGCATGTGTGTGTATGCTCAGTTGTGTCCAGTTCTTTGTGACCCCATGGATTGCAGCCCGGCAGGCTCCTCTGTCCTTGGAGTCTTCCTGGCAAGAATACTGAAGTGGGTTGCCATTTCCTACTCCAGGGGATCTTTTCATCCCAGGGATCAAACCTGTATCCCCTGCTCTACACAGATTCTTTTCTGCTGATCCACCAGGGAAGCCCTCCCTGTCAAATCGTGTTTGACTTAATGAACAAATTTGACTTATGAATGTGCTCTCAGAATGGAACTCGTTTGTATGCAGGGGACCTACTGTAGTTAAACTAAGATTCAATCCCAGGTCTGTCACTTGATTTTCTACTGGAAGAAGGTAACACATAGCATCATAAGCATGTCATGAAAGAAGGCCACCACCCCTAGCTCCTCTCACACCTGCTGATATTTCCCCCCCGGGTGTCATGGGGAGGTGGGGGTGTCTCTGAATATGTTGGTGCACTAACTTGGCCACAGGGGTAGGAAATGTGCACTAGCCCCTGGCATGAGTGAAATGGAAGCAGAAGGAAAATAGCATGGGAATTGAAGGGTGGGAGAGGAAAGGTGGGAAAGGAGACCTCCTCCGGATACTGACATGGAAAGAAAAGTTTTGTTTTGTTGAATCTTCTTAGCACTGCCACATATTTCTACAATGACCCCCACACACAGTCTGTCAAGATATGTGGCAATCTGTACTTCACAGCCCACAGAAAAATCTGGCCCACAGTCAGCCCTGATGGGAAGGCTGTTGCCCTGGCTCATCAATTCTGAGGTCAGCCCAATTGGCCTCAAGCCCCGGGCCATAAGGATGACAAACGGGAGAAATATGTGTCCATTTTCCCCTCTTGCAAAGTGCCAGCTCCCCTCGAGCTGTCTGAGTCATGAAGTTTCAGTCTCTCTTGAACCTGAAGTGGCCCACAACGAAGCAGCTTCTCTGGGGGTGTGTTACAAGCTGCTGGGTAAAAACATCTGCACCAGCATGATCAATCTGCTGCCTCCCTCATAGGGGCTCCTTTTTACACAACAACAGGCTAGCTGTGCTAAAGAATGTCAAATAAAAGCCTTGTGAGAGCTTTGCCATACGCAGGGCAAATTAAATTAAGGGGCATAATCCTCACTATTGTACTTATCAGCATTAAAATGGAGGATTACCATCATGGGAACAAAGCCCCAACGGCATAAAAGACTACTTCCATTCTGTCATTCACTGTACACAGTTACAGGCTTACACAGGAAGTGGAACAGAGAAGCACCGGGCCAACCACTGACTTGGACTTGCAACATGAGGTTTCTTTCTCCCCAGCCAAGTGAGCCCCGCCCCACCACGTACCCATGGGAACACCTTTCCCATGAGGCCAGAAGCTCTCTCCCAAGGTTCAGAGCTGGAATTTTCTCCACCAATCACAGGCTGAGAGTTTGTTGCCCATCAGAATTTACTCCTTAGCTGGTTGTGATTCAAGATTTGTTGCAATGACAGTTATAGAGAATATAGAATAATAATAATAATAATAAAACCCTGGGCTAGGCATTTGGAGCCGGGAGAGGCAGCAGAATGTACTGGCTAAAAACATGGGCTCTGGAGTTAGAGCTGTGTTCAAATCTTGACTCTGTCACTTTACTGACTAGGTAACACCAACAGCAAGTCCCTTGTACTCTCTAAATGTCAGAAATTATATAATATGCACCTCTCCCACAGGATTATTATGAGGATTAGAAAGAATCATTCATGTGAAATCCTTAACACAGTGCCTAGGAAGTTGTTAATGAATATCAAATATTAGTTGTTACGATTATTGTTAGAGACAGAAAATCCAGACTCAAACCCTAGACCTGCCATTTATTCTCTGTGACAGTGAGGGAACCCCATGCTAGCCAACTGGGGCAGGAGCAGGTAAATCTGACACCTCCAACCCAGTAGTGGTTTCCAGTCCAGCATTTGGGAGCTGATTGAGTAGCTGTCCCCATGTTTAGCTGACTCATAGAGAACATCATCCAGAAGACTGGTGTGTGCATTCTGTGAGATAACTGTGAGGAAGACTCGCCACTGCCATAAATGTTGGATGAATCAGAACAATGTCCTCAATATGTCTTTGTCATTCTAGTCTCACAGTGTTTCTTGTCATGTCTGGGTCTTCCTTATAAACTCTTCCTTCTGATTTTGCCTTCCCTCCATCATTCCCTGTGCCTATCTGTTCCATCACTACCTCTTTAGGATTCTTCTAGGACACTTTATGGGTTGCTTCTCTAACCCCTTTATTTTTTGCTTACTTTCTTCTGCAGAAGCTGAAAATGCTCACCTTTCCAGCTTCCCTTGCTGGACTCCTCTTCCCTGCAGAGCCACCTCTGCAAATTTCATCTGATAAGATGTGAGAGGAGCATCCTCGGGACTTCTGGGAAAGGTTTCCCTCATGACCAACAGGGAGAGACTCCTGAGGATAGCCCTTCTCCATCCATCTCTTCCTTCCTTCTTTGGACAATGCCATGTGAACAAGGGATCCTTAGCATGCTGCTTCAGCTACCTTGTGCTTCTAAGTGCTGATGTGCTGGGATAGCGGGGCAAAGTAATGGAAGGAGTCTGTGTCCACATATCTGAGTGGCCAGCCTAGCACTGGAACTTCTGTCTTTGGACCTGTTACCCTGAAGGGTCCTTGCTGCTGGGAGCGTCACCCCTGGCATGACCCAGCCCTCTTCTCATTATGCCTTGCCTGACCCCCTCAAGAATTCCTTCCTTCCTTTCAACCTCTGGGTTGTACCACAGGGCACTGAGGTGAACATCAAACACAGAGAGAAAAATGGGCTCCCACCTCCCCTAGGGCACGGATGACCTGAAACACTATCTGACGAATTATTCTGAATCCTGTTATTGCCACCACCACTTAAAGACTGAGGAGGGAGAACATTCCTTTCACAAAAATATGAGTTCTGAAGAGTGGTCTTGGAAGTCAGCCTGACAAATATATTGAGACCCATTGCATGTACTAGAAACAGGAAGAAGGAAAATTTGGTCCTTGCCCTTGAGAATCTGAACTGCTGGCACATGGTCAACCACAACACCAGACAAAACATGGAGAGCCACAGAGAGTAATATACCAAAGTGGTCCAAGGACCCAGTCTGTCAATGTTACCACTCACAATGTCATAAAGAGTTTGTGTCAGAATACAAATCAGTTCAATTAGTTACCAAGTATTTTGTTTCATTTGGCTGAGACTATATATGGGGGAAGGGGAGCAAGACTTCCTTGAAGAAAGCAGTAGCTTGATGTACATTAGGACACACCCTCATTTTCATATGAACCAGCCCTTTGAGTAGTACAGTCATAAATGGTCCATGATCGTTCAAGGAGTGTTAAAGAGAATGAAGGACTCTGTAGAGAAGACAGATATGATGTTGTATCTTGATGAAATAGGTAAGAGCTGAACTGAAAGGAGAGGGCAAAGAGAACAGAAGTAGATGCACTGGTAGGAACAATATGAAGTCTGACTCCAGGAAGCCAGAGGGTGCATATAGGGTCATGCAGGAGCTGAGTCTAGGGGACGAACTGCAGTGAGATAGAGAGAGGCTTGCAAAAGCAGAATGAGGAGTCTGAACCTCTTTTGGTCTGAAATAGGAAGCCAGTAAAGTTCTTGGAGAAGTCAGAATATGCTTTAAGACAATTGATCAGGTGTTAGAAATCAAAGCTGATCTGTAAAGAGGAGAGAGTAGAGAGAGACAAGATAATGGTAGGTCTGGGCCAGGGAAGGATGCTAAACAAGTGATTGGAGGTGGGGTTAAGTGACATAGGGATCAAAAATGAGTACCAGGTTTGAAGAGCAGGTCACAGGAGAATGTGTAGCACTCATGGAAGTGGCAAGGTCTGGTGAGCCGGTGGAGGTCCTCTGGTGGGCTTTTCTGTTGAGGCTCTGGTGTGTAGATCAGGAATCTACGGGCAGCAGGAGGTGGGTGTAGTAGGGTGGAGCTCAGAACAGAGACCGGAGAATCATGCTCTCCCAGCTGAGAGTTGGTACCAGAATACGCTAGTGAGAGAAGCTATTGCCCAGGGAGAAGTGAAGAAAGAAGAGAGTCAAGGCCTTGGAGAACTGCCTGTATTTCAAGGTGGGTGGAAGAGGAGCAGGAAGAAAACAGAGGACATCTGGGAGAAAGAAGCTGAAGACCGCGGTGCTGTAGAAACCGTGGACGAGCGCGACTCATGGAAAGCGTGGTCCGTGGCACCGAGTGTTGCACAACCTGATGAATACAAGGCTCTCTTAACTGGGAGCTAAGCTTCCCAAGGGCTGGTTGAGGCATATGGTGAGGGCACGGATGACTTCGGGTTTAGAGAGGGAGGGGCTGGTGAAGGAATGAGGCAACCGAGCTGGATGTCAGTCTGAGGAAGTCTGAGGTGTAAAAGTAAGAAGAGGGAGGGACAGGGCCAAGGGAAGACTTTTGTTAGATGGGGAGAGGAATCAGCAAATGGGGAAGAGGCAGCAGAGGGAGAAAGATGTGAAAGCCAGGGCTGGTCTGCCTGATGACGGCAGGACCTGGAGAGCAGGAACATCACAGAGGTGAGCCAGGGAGAGCTCACCGGAGTGAGCAAAGGAAGAATGGACAGCTGAATAGAAAGAGCAGTTCTAAGGTGGAGGGAAGGGAAGTGGACATTGCTCACAGCACAGCCCTGATATTCTGAGCAAAGCTGGTCATCAGTGGAGGTTGCTGGGAGTCAGGCTGGGGCTGGAGCCATTTCCCAAACTATATTCATTGACTTGCCCAAGATCAAGGGGCTGGAAAATGCTAGCTTTAGGATCAGAACCCAAGTCTTCTACCTGCCAAGTTCAGTGGTCTTTCTGCTGAAAGAAATTTTGAACTGTGTTCAAAATATGAAAGTATCTCTAATATGAGATACTAGGCCTATAATATTTCATTGAGTACCCTTACATGAGCTATTCTGACTATTAAGTACAATCTGCCCTCCATTTCTATGGATTTTGTGAAAATCCAAGGTTGGCTGAATTTGTGGTTGTGAAACCCATGGATGTGGAGGGCAAACTGTACCACAACATTCTATATATAAAGGACTTGAGCAACAGCAAAGTTTGGTATCTGTGGGGGCTCCTGGAACCATTCCCTGTGGTCACTGAGAGACAATCACAGACTACTTTAAAAGCAGCTCAAACAATTTGAGACTGCTAGAGAAGTACTGAGGATTTAATTTGTCAAGTTTCAATATATTAATAAGATGTCTCAAAAATTAAGAATTATTTTTAGAAGTTACAAATTAAGACCACCTCTTTTCCCAAAAAGATGCAATGAATTTTCTAATGGCCTGCTTATTACCTCAAAATCCTGGAGTAAACTTTTAATGAAAATGATATACCCTTTTTGCATTAGCTTGAGCCCACAGTTTTTTGTCCTTTTAGACTAGTCAGTTCTTTGGTGGGGTGGGAGCTGTCTTGTGTACTGTAGACTGGGGAGTAGTGTCCCTGGCCTCAATCCACTAGACGTCCTTTACACAAACCCCTTGTGAAGAGTTGTGACAACCAAACATGTCCTCAGAAGGAGAGTGAGAGGGGGCAAAACTGCCCCCAGATGAGAACCACTGTTTTAACCTGCTGAGGCCAAATACAGGTTTCACTATGAGGAGAACCCACAAGAAGGTTGTAACCAGATTGCCGTGTAGATCAAAGACTTTTGCCCACAGAGTAATGACTTGGAGGAATCTGGTGGGCAACACTTTCTGGCTCCACTCTCTCCAACTCACCAAAATAACACAGTGTAAGAAATATTTTTGTTTCATTGTCTGTTGGAATAAAATCTTACAGATAAGACTCACCAACTTTTCTCAGTGACAGGAGAGGTGCTTGAAGTCTCTGCATGGCCATTGCTGGATTCTGCTTGTGGGCTGCTTTTATGATCGCCAGAGCCCCTCAGAACTAAGGGAAAACACACAAGTGCTTAGAGACTGAGGATAAATTCAGAGGTAGGCAGGGTTTGATTTCAGTAGCCATCTATTCTCTCTGCAGCGCCTCGCTGCCTGTCCTCACTCTGTTCCCTGACTTTCTGCAACCTTTGTCTAGGACACATCATCAAAACTGACTTGTTCTGTGATGACAGGCCTTGCTTTGTCCTCAGTCCCAGCTGGCAAACTGGATAAAATAACTCATCTTGTAGGAAAACAAGCCACCTGTCTATGACAATAGATATAAAGAGTAGATAGGTGGGAGGCCCCAAGGTGAGGAAGTTCTGCAAGCAGCAGAACACATGAGCTGGAGTGGTGTGGTGCTGGACAGTCTTAGGAGTCCAGCTTCCAGTCCTGGCTGGGTTGGGCAGAGCTGCCTGTGGATGAGGACGGTGGTCAAGAAATACCTTCACAATGTGTGTAAGTAAGTGAAAGTGTTAGTCACTCAGCCATGTCTGACCCTTTGCAACCCTATGGACTGTAGCCTGCCAGGCTCCTCTGTCCATGGGATTCTCCAGGCAAGAATACTGGAGTGGGTATCCATTCCCTTCTCCAGGGGATCTTCCCAACCCAGGGACTAAATACAAGTCTCCTGCACTGCAGGCAGATTCTCTACCGTCTGAGACAATGTGGGTAGGATTACTACAACTAGGGATTCATTTCAGGAGGAACTCAGTTCTGTACTGTGATTTGAGAACAGCTCACTGGCGAGTTTCTCAAGAGTGAGAGTGACAAGCACAATTCCTCATTTTATGACCAGGGCAGCTGCGTCTAACTAACCATTGCCTTCTTCTCTTGAACTTTCATTTGGCTTCAAGTTCCTTTCTAACACAATGTTTCATGTCAGTGGTTCTCAAGATATGGGCCCCACATTATCACAGCTAATTGAAAACACATCACAGAAAGCATCAACATCGCCTAAAAACTTGGTAGAAAATAAAATTCTTGGGCCTCACCCTGACCTAAATGAATCAGAAAGTCTGCAGGTGGAGGCTGGCAATCTGTGTTTTTAACAAGCCCTTGAGGTAATCAGGATTGATGTTGAGGTCTGGAAGACACTGCTCCAGATCAACAATTCTTAATCTTGACTGTATGTTAGAATCACCCAGGAAGATTTTAAATATGCCTGAACCCAACTCCCAGCGATTCTGATACTGGTCTGGTGTGGGGTTGGCATCATTTTTAAAAAGCTCCCTAGATAATTTTAAGGTGTGGCCAGGGTTGAGAACCATAGTTACACATTGTTAACTAATCCCACCAATCCATTAGGGTCGGAAGGAGACTCTGTACCTATTTCTTCTCCTTATTTTAGATCATCTAGAAAGAGCCAACCCAAAATACAAGCAATGAAGATAATCGACATATTTTTCAATTGTGACATAGTGTGGAAGGTGCATAAAATATTGAAGGTTTCTGTTATAATGATGGAAAATATAACATGATAAAAATGGAGTGCATTAAAAAAAATATGGAAATCAATTGTTTTTGTCTATTCTGTGAAGAGTATGCCCTGATTTTATATTATTCGTTTGGTTCCTTAGGCATATTTATCTCTTGTGTAGCAGAAATGTGATTTTTTTCACTATCAGTGGTAGATAAGACCATCTGTTATTATTACTATTGCTATAAACACCAAAAGGATAAAAAGAAAATTTTATATGGAACATAATTACATTTTTATTATTATATACATACACTCACATGCAAACAGACTTTATGACCAAACCGTGAAACAACAATATTAAAAGAAGCGGGAAGCAGAAATCAAGAAAAATAGCTGCAGCCTTTTAGAACTTCACGAACCAATCCCCTCTCCTCCCTTCCCTGCCTTCTCTTGATTGATGAACTCCTCTGGTTAGAGGACCAGGGAGGCTTCCCCCTCCTGGAGATTTTAAAACATTCTTTGACCCAAGCTCACCGTGAGAAGCAATATAAAAGTGAGAAATGATATGAAAAGAAAAAAAGAGAAGCCCACTTTAGGGACAAAAATATCTATTTCCTTACTAAGAAGGAAAATCAACAGAAATCATTTTTAATCTTGTTCTCTGGCCCAATTCAGCAGCACCAAGGGCTACCACTCACTGACCAAAGCCCAGATGGTCTTGTCCACACAGGAGGTTGACATTATTGCTGTCTGCATCTATTTTGAGATCCTCAGTATGAAAATGAGAAAGAGCAGTTTAATAGCAATCCAGAGAGGAAGGAGCACAAGCAAAGCGAGGAAGACCATTAACCCCATTTGGTTTGGGCTCTCCTTATGAAGGTGCTGCGTCCATCACCAGAGAGAGGGGAGGCAGTGGCGCCTTTGACACTTGGCCAACGCCCCCAGTTATTCTGCCCAGGCTTCCAATAAAAACACACAGAATTTCTGATCATGTAATTAAAGGGAAAACTCATTCCTGCTTCTTATTCACTTGTACTTCAGTCACCAAAATATTGATTTCTGAGTTATTTGAAGTTTAAAAGTCAAATAGAAAGGTACAGAATATTCTTATTAAAGATTAGACGAAGTCTGCTCCTCTGTCCCCCAGTTTTTTCAGAAGAGCAGCGACAAGGATATGAGTCGAAGAGAGAAACTTAAATCAGAAATGTTGTACACCTGACACAAATATAATGTTGTAGGTCAATTATACCTCAACTTTTAAAGTTTTTTAAATGAATAGAAAAGGTTATAGAACCACTGAATTCAAAGAAAAATCCTAAATTGTCAAATACTTTTAAAAATATTTATTTGGCTGCACAGGGTCCTAGTTCTCTGACCAGGGGTTGAACCTGGGCCTCCTGCATTGGGAGCAGAGTCTTAGCCACTGGACCACCAGGGAAGTCCCTGTCAAATACTTTTAAGTATGTCCAGTGACAGTTGGGATAATTTGGCATCTCTCTGGCAAATTAATTGTTAAACAAGGAGACTGGAGAAATGGAAATACGGAGAAAAAGAATAGCATAAAATAGGGTGACTGACTCTAAGTGAACAGATCAGGCTAAAGGAATTAAACTGGTGACATGGCTGAGAAAAATAAATGATGCATTTCAATAGCAGAAACGCTCACAAAATATCAGACTTGAGGTATGTGCAGGTGTGACATGGCTCCTCCAAGACATGGGTCTCCTGTCTCCAGGGAAGCATCCTGACGTATCCTAGTTAAATGAAATAAAGAGATACTGGGAGGGACTTCTCTGGAGGAGTCAAAGCCTTCCAGAGTCAGACTGAACTCTAGAGCTATTCATATTTCCCAGAAGAACTGAGGCAATTCTTCACATTTTGAAATAAAATGAAAGAGCATTTAATCATCAGGAGGAAAAAAAAAGAAAACAACATAGCAGGTGTTGCAAATTAAAAATGCCTTTGAGGTCACTAAGGTAACAAATGAGGTTTGTGGAGAACCAGAGGATGCACACCCAATTTGAAAACATTTGGGTTCAATGTTTTCTGTTTGAGAAAAAAAAAAAAAAAAAAGTTGGTCGGGCCAAACAAACCATACCGTGTGTTGATTACAACAGGAAGACCTCCTATTTCTGACATCTGCTAGGGAGAACAGATCTAGACTGTAGGTCTGTAACATCTAGACAGCCTTCTTTTGAAACTGAAGGGTCTCCCTGTCTCACCTCCAAGCCTCCTCAAGTTCAAAAAACACTGCTGCTCCTGGGGCTCCCCCTCTTCTCTTTTTTCCCTCTGCCTAACCTCCTTGCCCTGAGGTGAGGCTTCAGTTGTGCATTTTCTTGAAACCTAGTCTGGGTTGCAGATTCCAAAGAAGCTGGAAGCATTCAGACCTCACTGCTGGGCCTGGAGTTACACTGTACCTCCAAGCTCTATGGTGAGATTCAGGGCAACTCAGCCTCACATTTCATACATGTGAGCGTCAGCATTAAAGGTCGTATTTTTAAAATCATAGTTGATTCTCAAGCAGAAGTTCAGGGACGTTCAAACTGAAAAAAATGGAGGATTCTAATATCTTTTAAATGTTTGAAAACCATTGATCTAGTCCAATTCTCTCATTATACAATGATGGTAATTAATGGAAAGCTTAGACTAGATACTCAAGTTTTAACTTCTTGTCCACAGTGTTCCTTCCCCCTATGAATATGCTCAACGTATCAGTGTCAGGATCATAGAAAGATAGTCCTGAGAAGCTAAACTTTCAAAAGGTCTTAAGGTAAATAAGATAGAAACATGTCAGTGTCTGCTCCAAGAGGATGGGCTGAAGGGAGGCAGTTGGCAAGGAGAGCTGCCACTAGCCCATCTTCCCCGGTGAACAAGTAGCTGGGCACCCAGGCCTCTGCAGAGGGGTTGAGCCCCAGAGATAAGGGGCTCCCCTGCAAGGCTGCCCCTGAATTTAATCAGCCGTCACCTGTAGAAAAAACAAAAGAGTGCCAGACAGAGGGATCACATCAGGTGATCATTTCCAGCTCTGGACTCTTCTCTGGAGCGTCCATAAATAAAGGACACCCATCCCAAACTTGTAATGACCTCACCTTTGTGGTCACCAGGCTCACTGGAGAACTGACCCTGCGCAGCTCCACTGGGACCGCCTGTGATGGTGGGCTGTGGATCACTGCTTTGGTCCGAAGGGCACCCTGTGGAATGAAACAAAACAGCATCTTCTCAGAGTTATGCCCTCCACCTGGATGAATTACCAAAGTGGGGAATACAGCATGGCGAGGGGGATCCACATTCTTCTTATGGCTTGAGGCTCTGAGGTGATGAATCTCAGCCATGGATTTGGAGCTTATTTTGAAGAGTTAACACTGTGGCTGTGAAAGGGCACAAGTATGGGGAACAGGAGACTTAGTAAGTCTCCTGGCCAGACTCTCTACCAGCTTGGTGACACGGGGGAGGTTGGGTAACCTGTCTCATTGATTACACTGGTCAAATAGGGAGCTGGGTGACCGAGGTCATGAGTGCAGCAGGTGGGGGTTCCAGGAGTGACAAGTGGACAGCATTCCCATTACCTTTCAGTGGCACCACCTGAGGAGAAAAAGAGGGATGAGGCCCCCTCTGTCCCTCCGCATGTCTACCCTGGGGCAGGCCTCTCTCTATTCCTTTTGTCTTGCAGTCCTGTCCACTGAGCTTTGTGGGTCCATGGTCAATTATGCTCTCATGGAAAAGGCAGACTACACACTATCTTTAGTGGAGGAACATCACCAGTGCAGTTTTTCATAGTCCAGTTAGCTTACTTCAGTAACTACAGTTAACTTACTGCAAGGAGATCCAACCAGTCCATCCTAAAGAAGATCAGCCCTAAAAGAGACCAGTCCTGGGTGTTCATTAGAAGGACTGATGTTGAAGCTGAAACTCCAATACTTTGGCCACCTGATGCGAAGAGCTGGCTCATTTGAAAAGACCCTGATGCTAGGAAAGATTGAGGGCAGGAGGAGAAGGGATGACAGAGGATGAGATGGTTGGATGGCATCACTGACTCAATGGACATGGGTTTGGGTAAACTCTGGGAGTTGGTGATGGACAGGGAGGCCTGGCGTGGTGCAGTTCATGGGGTCGCAAAGAGTCAGACATGACTGAGTGACTGAACTGAACTAGGTTACTTCACAGTGGTAAACATCTAAAGACTTCTCTACCAAGACCACTAATGGCTCAGGTGAGAAAGTGCTGCAGGGATGTTGCCGGCTGTCCCAGGTCTTCTTCCATGCTCCACGACCCACAAGGTCACAATGGGTTGAAAATGTCCCTACATCTCAGACCACCTCAGGTATCTGGAGAAGCCAGATTCTTTCCAACTACACTCCTTGGCTTTAGAAGCAACTGTCCTGCCAGCGGGGCCCTCCTCTCCACAGCAGGCTCCTCCCTGAGGTTTCAACCCTAACTCTGTCCTGTCTCCTTCCTCCCTGGCCTGTGATCCAGAGGCTGTTTGCTCTCGTCTTGCACTGCTTCCTGACTCAGGCTGTTTCTAATTCTGCCAAAAATGCTTCTAGACATACCATACTAGAATATTTGGGACCATTCTCCTTTTCTGTTTCCTCAGATGTGTTTCTCTCTATCCTGTCTCTCTCCCTTCCCTCAAGCATGGCCCTCCTGGTGGCACCATGTCTCTCCATTCCTTGCAGGCAGCCCCATAAGTATTCTGCGATAAGCAATGCAGGCTGCCTTGGACCACACTTAAGCAGGCACACAGAGTCCCTGTCCTCATGGAGCTTGCATTCTGACACAGAAACTGAGCATACAAAGAGATGTTTACCCCACACCTCAGAACTAACCTTCTTTGGAAATAGGGTGTATACGTATATAATTGGTTTAAAATAAGGTCCTGTTGGATTAAGGTGGGTCTTAAACCCAATCATCAGTATCCTTATAAGATGGCCATGTTAAGACACAGGCCATGTTAAGGCCATGTTAGGACACACTCTCTCTCGGGAGACCTGGGTTCGATCCCTGGGTCTGGAAGATGCCCTGGAGAAGGGATAGGCTACCCACTCCAGTATTCTTGGGCTTCCCTGGTGGTTCAGATGGTAAAGAATCCACCTGCAATGCAGGAGACCTGGGTTCAGTCCCTGGGTTGGGAAGATCCCCTGGAGAAGGGAATGGTTACCTATTGTCCTAAACTCTTTACTCCTACAGGAACTCTCAAAGGTAGAGACCACTATCATTCCCATTTTACAACTAAGGAGACTGAGGCAAAGGGAGCTTAAAAGGTTTTCCCAAGAAAATCACACACAGCTGGAGGCTGGCAGAGTCAGGATTTAAACTCATGCAGTTTTGCCCTGAAGTCTGAATTCCTAAATATTACAGGGTGTAGCCCATTTATTTAAACATTTAAAAACCACTAACCCCCACTGTCTTAGTAATGGAAATAAAATTCAGACTTTATTTTATTCACGTGCCTGGGCCTTTTAGAGTCCCACAGCTTGGCTGCTGCAGGAGGCGGCTCTGGCATTGCCTGGTGTTTGATGACCCACCTAGAGGACAGACCCAGGCACTGCTTCCAGCAGGGACACTGTCTGGGTAGGTCTCCTGGCTGGTGATCTTCGCCTGATGAGCTTTCCTGTCCTCACCATGGACCTGGCACAGAGGGTACTTACAGACGAGGCGCAGAGACCCAGGTTTCCCCTCCTCACTACTGCTGGCCAGTGGAACGAGAAACCCATGCGGTTTCTGGCTGGAGTTACAGCTGGTCAGTAGCCATTTTACTAGAATTTAAAGAGGCCAACTTGTGGGAGGTCCAACAAGCAAATGCCACCAAAAGCAGCCCAAAGTCGAATTCTTTTCTTAAAGGGCAGAATCTCATTGACATATTTTTTTTCCTACAGTTGTATCACAAGGCCTGGCCTCCGCCTCTACCACACAAAACAAATCTAGTAATTTTAGGCCTATGAGCATTTCCACTCTGATTCTTCATTGCTGCTGCTGCTGCTGCTAAGTTGCCTCAGTCGTGTCTGACTCTGTGTGAACCCATAGACGGCAGCCCACCAGGATCCCCCGTCCCTGGGCTTCTCCAGGCAAGAACACTGGAGTGGGTTGCCATTTCCTTCTCCAATGCATGAAAGTGAAAAGTGAAAGTGAAGTCGCTCAGTCGTGTCCGACTCTTTGCAACCCCATGGACTGCAGCCTACCAGGCTCTTCCATCCATGGGATTCTTCACTACTTAATTTCAAATTAATCAAACTTTGACAGAGTTCAAAGAAAGTCTCATCTGGTAAGCACTTTCTCTAACGTGGAGGCTAACGAGGGAGGCTTTCCTCTCCCCTGGAGATGAACTTCCTGCCTGTCCTGGAGCATCACTGAGGAATTCCTCTTCCCTTCAGGCATCTAGGGACAGTGGCTCTCCTGTCTCCTGACTCCCAGCAGCCTTAGGTTGGACTCACTTCTTATAATTTATGCCCTGCTTGCTTCCAAAAAGGATTGAGGCAGGGACGCGTCACAGACCATTCGCTCCTTGTGACTGTGTTAGTTGGACCTGGCTTAGTCCTCCTTTCAAGCCTGTGGTAGGCCAGGTTTCATCTGGGACTGTCCCCCTCACTTGTTAAAAAGTCTATATTTTTAGAGCAATTTTAGGTTCACGGCAAAATGAGGGGAAGGTACAGAGGTGTCCCATATACCCTTTGCCCCCACACATACTCAGCCTCCCCAGTTATCAACATCCCTCATCAGCTGTACATTTGTTACAACTGATGAACCCACACTGACACATCATACCTACCCCAGATCCATAGTTTATATTACAGTTTGCTCTTGACGCTATATATTTTATGAGTTTGGACGTTATAATGACACATATCCATCATTATGGTGCCACACAGAGTATTGTCACCAGCCCTGAAAATCCTCTGTGTTCTGCCTATTTGTCCTTCCTCACAGCTCCTCACCCCTTCACAGCTAGTGATCCTTTTACTGTCTCCATAGTGTTGCCTTCTCCAGAATGTCATATAGTTGGGATCACACAGTATGTATTCTGTTCAGATTGGCTTCTTTCACTTAGTAAAATGCGTCTGAGATTCCTTCATGTCCTTGAGTGTTAGTCACTCAGTCGTGTCTGGCTCTTTGTGACCCCATGGGGTGTAGCCCACCAGGCTCCTCTGTCCATGGAATTCTCCAGGCAAGAATACTGGAGTGGGTTGCCATTTCCTTCTCCAGCTTCATGTCTTTAGTGGCTTGATAGCTCACTGCTTTTTAGCACTGAAGACTATGGATGTGGATGTGTCATGGTTTATCCATTTACCTACAGAAGGACATCTTTTTTGCTTCCAAGACTTGGTAATTATAAATAAAGTTGTCTTAAACAAACATTCCTGTACAGGTTTTTGTGTGGACATAAATGTTCAGCTCCTTTGGGTAAATACTAAGGAGAATGACTACTGGATTACGTAGTAAGAGTATGTTTAGTTTTATAAGAAATTGCCACATTCTCTTCCAAAGTAACCGCATCATTTTGCATTCTCACCAGCAGTGAGAGTTCGTATTGCTCCACATTCTCACCAGCATTTGGTGCTGTTAGTGTTCCAGATTTTGGCTATTCTAATAGGTGAACAGTGGTATCTCATTGATGTCTTAATTTTATTTCCCTGATGATATATGATGTAGAGCAACCAACTGTCTTTTCTTTCCATCTTTTGAAGGAAAAAAATTCAGTATTTTAATGTAGTTTACGTGACCACCCAAAAAGCATCCAGCAGAGTGTTCTGAACGACAGGATGTTCAAAATACATTTTGAGGGAAGGACAGGAGATCAAGAGTTATGCAGTCTGAATTGCAGGGAGGTTTCTTAGCCACAATCTGTAAAATGAGGTAAAATCTCTAACCTCCTTCTCAGCATTACTAGGATATTATAGGAATAAGGAGATTGGAAGTCCTTTGTGTGAATGTATGAATTGTAAATTGCTGTGCAAAAAGTATAAGATGTTATAAAAATAAGTATTTCTATTGGTTAGTCAAGAAGGAAGCAACTCCTACCTCCAGTATCATTCTGGCTTCTTATAAAACAAAGTTATTTACTTTGCTCTAAATTTTTCTTAAAACGACAAAGCTCTGAATGTTTATAGCAGCTTTATTCATCATCACAGGAACTAGAAACAAATGTCCTTTAGCTGGTAAATGGACATAATTGTGGCACATCCACAGATCAGAATTCTGCTCAGCAATGAAAAAGAACAAACTACTGAAAATGGAGCAACACTGATGAATCTCCAAAGCATTAGGCTAAGTGAAAGAAGTCAGATTCAAATATCTACATACTATATGACTTCACTTACACGGTATTTTAGAAAACATAAAATTACAGGGACAGGAAAACCAGTTTGGTCACCAGAAGATGGGGGTGCAGAAGGGATGGACGACAGCAAGGGCATGAGTGAACTCTTTGGAAATGTCTTTTTCTTGATTGTGCTGGGGGTTACCTGACTATATGTGATCATCCAATTTTATCAAACTGAGTTTCGCTATATATAAATTATACCTCAATAAATCTGACTTTAAAAAATTTACCAAATTAAAAAATAAAAAGGGTAAAGCCTCCTTCTCCCCAAACTGGATTGTTTCTGGACAGCAGGATGCAATTGCTTCTAACCCACTAGGAGGAGAGTCTGGGGGAAGAGCTTGCTGTCAACGAGGGACACTTCACAAAACGTTTGCATCACTGACCATAGCTGGTTTTGACACTAAGCACTTGGCTCAAAGTCTCTGAAATTAGCAGCCTGTGGTTGCTTATACATCTCACCCATCACAACTTTATTGACGAGAATGGCTACCAGCTGTCACCTCTTCCTCCGCCTCTGTGCTTGGTGATTCAGACTGCACGGCCACAGCAAATCAAGCCATGATCCTGGTATGGCTCTTCGTGTTGGGGTTTGAACTCCTGGCCAAGTGGCTGCTGCTCAGCTGTTATGCTGCCAATCACCTGTCGCTGTGGGTTAAACATGATAGGCTCACCCATATCTTCCAACTCTTCAGACATCTCAAAGGCAACTCGCCTTCCACAGCAGGAGGCAGCAGTCTTAGTGATATTCAACTCCTGGATTTTAGAATTCCTGACTTCTGGGGGCGGGGTACAGAGGAAACTTGCTATTTTACAGAACAAGCTGCAGAAGGGCCTCAAACCCATGAGTGGGAAAAATGATGTCAGGAGCATATCACTTAAGTCATAATAATTTTGAGGTCACTGGAAAATGTATCCACACAAATGAACCACGCTCTTGGCATGATGGATCATAACTCATTACAAAAAGAAAGCTGCCTGAAATCTTTCACATGCTATTGCTGTGTTTTAATTTTTCCCTGTCAGATAGGCAAAGACATAAGATTCAGAAAATTCTCTCCTTTATAAAGGTTTTATTATAACTGTATTTGAGATATGACATGCACTATCTTTTCCTCCAAAAGTGAGAGAAATAGTTTTATCTTTCTGAAGTTACAACATTATTATTCTAATCATAGAAGAGTATTTCACAGACTCATTTTTTTTTCCCCTCAAGTAACTTCATACTTAGGAAGTGGGGACAGAGAGGAAATTGACATTTACTGAATAGCTGCCATGTGCCAGGTCCCATGCGGGATACTTTGTGTCAATTACCTGCTATGATCTTCACAACAGTCCTGAGAATTAGACCTTAATGAGTCCCATTTTGTAGCTAAAGAAACTAAGGTTCAGAAGTTAAGCAATTTCCCCTAAACCATATGACAAACCTGGTGGTACAGCCAGGATTTAAAGTAATTTTGACTCCAAAGTCCACATGCTTAGGATGGTATATAAAACTCTCCCCAAAGCTTTGACTGGTGCCATATCCAAGATGGAAACCAATGTTAGAGCTGGTCTACTAAAAAGAGCATTGGGTAAAGACTCAGAACAGGGCTCTGATATTCATCATTAAGCTCATGTAACACATAAGGGGAGACAACTTATGTAGACTCTCTGTGCTTCTGTTTCATCTGTTTGGGGAGAAAACAAAATCTGCTTTTCTACACACAGAAGTCTTTTGAGGAAAAAAGTTCAATAATTCTTGTCACAGTACAGTTAATTTTCCCCCTAAAAGTTTCTTTACTGTTACTTGGACAGAGTCCCAAAACTAATAAGGGTTTCATAAAATGTGACATCACATTTTATGATTCTATGTGAAACAATGAAAGACAATTCAAGAGTGTTGTTGACATCATTATTAATCAACTATTGACTATAATGCTGCTTCACTCAATGGTGAGGTGGTAAGGATACCATGTGAAGAACTGCCTTTTTGCAGCCAGATTCTGGAGCTCTACATGAAGTCCATAAGGGAGAAAATGATTCCCACCCAAAGAGGTTCTATCTATCTATGGGTTTACTCTGAAATTTAATCTTGAGTCCTGGGATGCCAACCACTGCACCAAAGTTTCATCTTCAGCATTTCCATGCTGTGTCAGTATGATATCAGGAAAAAGCAGACCTCAGTTCCACACTGGCTTTGCAGCTTCTTCTCTAACTGTTAATTAGGTTACCAGTACTTTACCTGCTGGGTGTTTAATTCTAACGTGGGCAATAATTTGATTTCAGAACAAAGGACATTCCTTTGCATCACAAGTTACTTCATGGTAAGAATTTTACTGCTTGTGCCCAGTAAGGTTTGGCAGAGCCCATTTCTTGACAGAAATCTCGAGGCTAAGGCCAGACTCTGTCTCTCCTGAAGCCATGTTTCTGGAACTCTCTATATGTCCTGACCCAGCTCACAGACAAGGCACATTTTCTCAAAGTAAATCACAATCCTTAACCAACCCCCCCACCCCTAAACATTCTCCTTCTCTAAGAAGTTATACCTGTGGTTGTCAGAAACCAGTTGCAGATTTTTACCTACAGAGAGTCAGGGAAGGCCAGACAGTGCAAGTGGACTCTGCAGGACCCTCATATAGCCTGAAAGGCACCTTCCTTTAGTTAATCAGAGCTTTGGAAGACAGTGGAGCTAGTGTGAGCTCTCCGTTCATCTCAAGCTCAGGTACACCAGTTAATTCCTTCCCCTAGATGTTGTTTTACTCTTGTGTGGAAATGGCCTGAAATACCAGGAATGGAGAGGTAGCTGGCTCCTGCCAATAAGAGTTTGGAATTTTTCTTCCCTCATATTTTGAGAAATCACATGTTTTGTGCAAAACGACCAGGAATATTTCCAAAAGACAGAAACAGAACAAGTGAAGAAACAATGGAATGAGGTGGAATGATAGAGATGCATAAAGGAGCATGCTTGTTTTCCTCCTGTCTGTCTGATATTTTCCCTCACTGGGTACATTCATTTGACTTTCCGCTACTGTTTGACTTGTGATCAACAATGTGCTTATGCACTGATTCATCATTTTTACAAGAAGCTTGGGCCATTTCAATGTATTGTTGTTGGTTGTTTAGTCACTAAGTCATGTCTGACTCTTTTGCAATCCCATGGACTGTAGCCCACCAGGATCCTCTGTCCGTGGGATTTCCCAGGCAAGAATACTGGAGTGGGTTGGCATTTCCTTCTCTGGGGGATTTTCCTGACCCAGGGATTGAACCCCTATATTCTGCATTGGCAGGCAGATTCTTTACTACTGAGGCACCAGGGGAACCCATTTCAAAGTATATCCTCAGCTATATATTATAATGATTTTGACTGTTTGGTGTTTAACAGAATTCCCTTCCAAGGAGTGCTGACATAACATAGAGTACTTGATTATACAAACAGCGTCCATTTGAGGGAAGCATGTTTTTTAATCCTCTGTGTTGAAGATGAATCTGAAGCCCCAAACTAAATTCCATTGTTCACCTTGAGAGTAGCTCCAGCATAAAGCAGTTACTTAAACAGTAGTTGAATAAGGGAATGAAATGAAATTTCCTAATTTAAAATATAGTTGTTCTGTGCACCTAGGGATATTTCTGGAAATCTAGTTCTAGGAAATTATTGCAACAACCCAGTCATTGCCAACCCACCAACAATGCTAAAGGAATCAGCCTTTCAAAATTAGAAAAGACTAGGAGGAAGGCTTACCCTTAGAGAGGTTTGAGTTCAGGCATTTTAAGTATTAAAACTTGGTTTTGTCATGATGTGGGGTCAAACTTTTAAAAAAGTTAACCTGGAGAAGGGGGAGAGCCTGTCTGGATTCTATGCTTGCTTTCCTCTTTGGAAACTGCATTTAAAGCAATTCCCATTGGCTGGCATCACATGACGTGCCCAGGGATTCCAGCTGCAGCTGGTTTAAAATGCCTGCTCACAGGCTCAAGGAAAAGGGCCTCTCAGCCTTGACAGGACTGAGGACGCCGTTCCAAAAACCACTCCCCTCAGAGAGCATTAGAAGGAGAAATGGCAATAGATATTAGTGCTGTTATCCCCTGTAGGACCAAGGAGGGGAGTAAGTAGGAAGCTGATCAGATAACAGAGAGAAAGAGAAAACAATTTCCAAAGCACTGAAGCAATTAGATGAGAAAGTGCTATAAACCAATGGGCTCTTCCTGCTCCTGGAGGGCTAGGGGAAAGAGGGGAAAAGAGGCTGCAAGAGCCAGCTCCTCCTTGAGACACACTTTGAAGTTCCTTCCCAGCCCCTCAGGCTCCACTGTCACTGAGGGCTTCTCCCCCGTGAGATGAGGAGCCTGGCACTTTGCTCTTGCTTAAAAAACAGATCTTGAGTTAGAGGGGTAATTTTTAAAAATTGTGCTTTCAAAAACTTAGAGAATGAGACATTGTAGATCTTTAAAAAAAAATTCCCTGCAGGTTGTTTGTTTTGATAGTATTTACTGAGGAATGTATGCAATTTTAGTTGACAAAATCTAGTTATATCCATTCTCTGAAAGTTAAGAATTCATTAAGAAAAAAAAACCAATACATTAGTGATGGGGTGACAACTATTAGTTTTTACTTAGACTACCCCATATATCCAAACAGGAATATGTTTGCAATTATTTTTCTGATTAAAAAAGTACATATTTTTAATTGTTTTGTTATGTTTTCCCATAGCAAGAGCCTATTATCAGCATTAATCAAAAATAAAAACACAATAAAGCATGCCACTTCTCACCAAGGTGACATTTGAAGTTGTTTCCCTCTCCTTGAAAAAAGAAACTGAGGAAGGCTACTTTTGCCCAGATCCTCAGCAGGCTCTCTCCCTGTGAACCCACATCTCACAAAGGCCCTTTATTGCCAGCACAATGTTCTGCACACAGGAAATGTGTGTGCATGTGCCTAGCATGTTTCCCGTTTGTTTTCTTTTCCAGCATTGCTCACTGGCTAGTGAACAGTTCAGGCCCACGGAGAGCTTGAGACCACCAGCTCATGTATTTGAAAGGCATCTGTTTATTTTGAAAATGCAAATGTGGCCTACCTCAAAGACTGACAGGCAGGAAAATACCAGGGAGCAAAGGGAGAGGTTTCCAGTCTGGAGCCCTGTCCCTCCCTCGATCACGCCCGCTGAGATCACTCGCCATCAGAACCACTTGAACAGCTCCAGGAGTCTGAGTGAACGGCCCACATTTCAAACGAGCAGGCTCGTCTCTCCCAAGTCTAGCCCGGCAGATCATAGCTCACCTGATTTAAAGTACTGATTGAGTCATTTCCAAAAGGACCCTGGGACTTGGAGATGGTGGTGCCCAGGCCAAGTACTGCCTCGAGGAGGGCCCCTAACACTGACACTGGTCTCCTAACAGCCAAAGCCCTGTCCTGGGGACAGATTCCTGGAGAAAGCCCGGGAAGGTTAATACCCTGACTTTGATCTCTGTCAAGGCATACCAGCAAGAATTAATTTACATTTCAGATGAAAAAGGTTGACAGCATGAAAAGGCATCTTGTTTCTGGTATGTGAATGTGCTGTAATAGATCGGGAATTCTGAAAGGAAGTTCTGAGGAAGCTAAAGGGATAAGCCGAGCGGCTGCTTTTATTGGGAAGGAGATGAAAGGAAAACAAATTTCAATATGCGCCGCTCTGTAGCAACATGTAGGCCAAATGCTTCCTAAATTTCAAGGGCTATTCTTTCAAAAACTATATAACATAGTGCTGCAGCATGATTAAAAAAAAAAAGACAATAGGCCAGAACTTGAAATATAAACCAAACACCTTGCAGAGTCTACATTTCAAATGAAATGATTTGTTGAAAAAATAATAAATTAGAGAATAACCTTAGAAAATACCCAGAAAATGTTATGTCGTGATAGCATCCCTAAGCCACTTCTACAGGCTTCAAAAGTAAGAGTACTCGTATATTTGGAGTTTGTTCTACTTGAAATGTCCCAGGGACATGAAGAGCTTGTAAGGAGAGGATTATACTTTAGGAAGAGCACACCCCAAAACAGAGACATTGGAATGAGCTGTCTTGCTTTTAGATCAACACCGCCTTTGAATCAAAAGATAAGGAGGAGAACATTTTCAAGTAAAAGTAATCTGCCCATAAAATTGCCAATGCCGTTACCCTCTCTGAGTATCTTTACCGCTAACACAAAACCGGCCCCTCAACTCCTGTCCGTGACGCTGGCCGAAGGGCAATGAGACATTGCCCGCCTTTGCTCTGGCTGTCACACTCTCCTGCCAAGAGGGTGAGCTGGTGGCAGTACCACCCTCAATAACTACATGCCCACCCAAGCCCATGGGGACTCGGAAGCTCCCAATACCACTTGATATGCAGGACACTGGCTGCCAGGCTAAGAAGGAGGGTGTTTCCAAGGTTTTTTAGAAAAGAAGCTACTTAAAGAAATGTGTTCTCTCTAGTCCCATGAAACAAAAGGACCCTTCCCGAGTGTCACCCAACAGGTGCTGCGCTGAAAAGATGCAGCGAGTGTCCTGGTATGATGGAGCCACTCGCCTGTCTGTTCTTATGCATGTTCTGATGTCTGTTCTTATGCATGTGGCAATAACAGAGTCCAAAAGGGAGCCATCTAAAGGTGATTTTCAGAGAGGGAAAATTTGACTTATGACCCTACACACTTTATGATAAGGGAGTCAACAATAGATAAGCTCCAAGTTTATATCTGAAAATACATATTAGGCTTTGAGCCAAACAGTGAGATCAGTCCAGTATCTTCTCTTAATGGTGTGGGTGAGGGTGAGGGGAACTGTGTGTGTGTGTGTGTTGGACAGTGGGGAGGAAGAGAGAAAATGCATTTTGAGTTGTTTTACTTGTTGCAACTAGAGCTGCATCCTGCTTCCTGATGCTTTGAAGCTGTAGAGCTTAGAATTCCTAGGGCATGGTGTTAAAAGTTGCACATTGGGGGTGAAATGACACTCTTTCAAACATTTTGAATAAAGTTGTCTGGCCTTTACAGGGTCAGAGGGTTCTGAAAAATGCCCCAAGGAGCCAGGCTCTGAGTAGGGATCTCTTCAAAAGGGGTGCAGCTGTTTCCTTTAAAAGTTTGTTCCAAGTGTGGCAGTATCTGAAATCTTCTCTCTCTCTCTGCTGCTAGTCCACTGGCCTGGTCACTTCTCTCTCATTCTGTCTCTGATATCTTGTGCTCTCAGAGCCTGGGTGTGTCTGCTCTGGGGCCGGTCTCTTCCAAAGCCTCAATTAGGCACAGGCAGCCTCAAAAGACAGAGGGAGCTGAGCCCCACAACCCCTGGGGATATTGCCCTTTGCAGAAGAGCAGAGTGACCTGGGAGCCAGAGCTTGAGGTGCTCAGGCAGCTACAAGCTGAGCCACAGCATGCTAACCCCATGGGGCCCAGAGGACCACTGCAGTCATACACAGGCCTGGGTGTGGGAAACACAAGTACCTGAGTTATTCCTATCTCTGTGCTATGAAGAGATAGGCTGAGCATATAGTTAGAGAATTCCAAGGTTGGAAGACCTTTCAGACCTTTCTAGCCAATGTTCTTGTTTGCAGACAAGGGACGGGTGACTCCAGGAGAGGATGGGAATTGCTCAGTTGGCAGTATGTAAAATGGACTCTATCCAAACTGGCTGTGAATAAATGCTGACTCGGCCTCTGACTGGCTGTGTGACTATGGACAAGTTATTTCACGTCTCTGTGCCTTGTTTTCCCCCTCTATAAAATTGGGAATGCAAGAGAACCGACTTGGAGCACCCTTAGCCAAGGTACGGCATGTGGCCAGTGCTCCCAATCATCACACGGAGCGGGGTGAATCAGAACAAGCACTAGACCCCACCAAAACTCTTGACTCCTCTTCCAGTGCTCCTGAATTATTAACCTTTCAGCTTTTTGAAACTCATATGAACTTAATCACAGAAGATTTCCAAGTGGATGCTATGAAAATGATGTTTTAATTACCTGCGTGAATATGAACAGCAGACTCACTCCTTCTGTTGCTTATTTTCTTAAATTTCCTCCGAGCATCATATCCTCTCCAGGCTAAAAATATAAAACCATGTGCTAGGAATGACATTAATTTAAGAATGTGCCAGAGAATTGATATAAGCTGTTTCCCTCCAATCCTCTGCCCCTCTCCTCCTCCCCACTGCTTTCTCACTGAACAAAATAAGCAGAGCTACGTGAGTGATGGTGGGGAAGAGGGGCCTCTCTGTACTCTCAGCTCGGCCTCCAAGATGCTTTTGAAAGGAGCCGTTTTGGTTCAGGCAGTGAATTTCTGCAACCTCTGGATTCCACTTATGAATCACTTGGAGCCCTGTCCAAGTGAGGTGGGCCCCTGCCATTCCAACCCACGGAGGGAGCTCTGCCTTCAGGACTTGAGGGGTAGGAGAGGACTGGAATGGCCTGACTCACTCTGTATTTTTTATTGGGACAAAGGTATAAAACATGAAAGCTGAAGGAGAGAAAAATAAATAATGATGATTAGTAGCATCACATTTGTGTCTGGTAAGGGGAGACTATGTACAGAAAGAACTGTGTTCAGGGAGGGAACGTGTGACGGAAAGGGAAAATGCATGGGAAATGAATGAAGAGAAGAGAAAGGGAACCTGGGGCAGGGGGCAGGGCGCTGAGTCCTTCAGAGTACTAGGCACTGAGCTGCTACCAGGAGCATGACCAGCTCTCCTTTTCACTTCCTCCCTGAGCGCGACAGCTCTCCATGTCACTGAAGGAGGTCATGAAGTCCAAGTGGACGCTATGATTCGGGGTTACGAGAACACAGAGGAAATCATCGCTGTGTTCAAGACCTGGGACAACTGCCTGCAGGAGCGCAGGAGCTCAGATGCTATTTGAGACACAAAGGACACATGTGTCTGCAAAGAGGCACTGACAGGGCCGGGTGTATGGCAGAGCCTAGTGATTAGCTGCCTTGGTTTACAAGCTCCGTCTGAGCCAGAAAAGCCTCCTTGATGTGACAGTAGCAATTCTGATGCTGAAAACCTGGTAAAGGACATGAAGTGTGTCTGAGGTGGGTCATCTGGGAGCTGGGGCACATGTCTGTGCGATTTGGGTTTTACATCCACCCACTGCCGCTGCCTCTATCTTGCTGTGGGTAAGGATGGAATGTTTGCTTATCTGGAGGTCAGAGACTGTGGCAGTCTTGCTCACAGCTATACCCCCAGGACCAAGCACAAGGCCTGGCCTGCAGTAGATACTTGAAAAATATTTGCTGAAGGCAAGAGGGAGGGAAGAAAAGGAACCATTGAGAAGAACAAGAGGTGAGTGGCCTCAAGCACTTAATGAAATGCCAAGATTCAGGGTTGTTTACCTGACTGGATGGCAACAGCCACCTTCTCTCTCTTCTCTCTGACTCTTCTGTATCTCCTGGCTCCCAGCCACCCCTTGGCATAGGCCTGCAGAACAACCACTCTGCCTATGACTTCCCGCAGCAGCAAATTTAACTGCTCGACATGATAATACTTGAGAAAAACCTGAAATAAGACATCAGTTTTAGCATTACATATAGGCTCCCAAGGGCTCCTCTGGTGCTCAGGGGTAAAGAAATGTGTTAGTCGCTTAGCTGTGTCTGACACTTTGCTACCCCATGGACTGTAGCCCACCAGACTCCTCTGTCCATGGGATTCTCCAGGCAAGAACACTGGAGTGGGTAGCCATTCCTTTCTCCAGGAGATCTTCCTGACCCAAGGATCAAAACTGGGTTTCCTACATTGCAGGTGGATTCTTCATTGTCTGAGCTACCAGGTTCAGATAAACCCTGCCAATGATTCTTCAGTGGTAAAGAAACCACCTCCCCATACAGGAGATGCGGGTTCGATCTCTGCATCAGGAAGATCCCCTGGAGAAGGAAACAGCAACCCACTCCAGTATTCTTGCTGGGAAATCCCATGGACAGGGGAGTGTGGTGGACTACAGTTCATGGGGTCGGAAAAGAGTCAGACACGACTGAGCGACTAAACAACAAGAATAACAGACTCCCACACAGAAATTCACTCTGCTCCAACAAATTAACATAAATATTAAAACATCATCTAAATAAAGTTTACAGTGACTTGATTTATGCTAACGTTACTGATTTCTTGGAAGCAAATACAATTAATCCCCTTGGAAGGTCGAGCCAATGTGGGACTATTAATATATACAGACGATGAAGTTAACAGGGTTTTAGGAGATCCTAAATGTTCTCCAGGCTGGCCTCAGTTCTGCCATGAGTTCCATTTTCTCAGCTTTTCTCCCTCAACTCTGATGGAGGTGTTAAAGCAGAAAAACTGACCAGGGCCGACAGAAGTTCTGAGGGAGTGGGGCTTGAATGGGCCACAGGGATCTAATTTCTGCCAAGGAGCAGCAGCATTGCCATCCACACTAAAGCTAAGGCTGGCATTGTAGGGCAATTCAGAATGGACCACAAAAACCTGAAATCTTGTAGGAATATGATGTTTCCCCAAATGAAAAGCTAGACATGATGAGACTACTAATCAGAGTGGGCAGTATACAACATGAGTCTAAGGAAAAAAGGACAAAAGTATAAGAGATACTCATTATTGTCATTAACATGATTTGTGTGTTTGCCTGCAGTGCTGGAATAAGCAGCACTGGAAAAAAGGACATTTAAAAATGAGCTCAAAGATCTCATTCTAGAAATGTTAAATGGTTCTCAAACTACATGCAGAACAGGAAGCAAACTCTCCTCTTTTGGTGTCTGAGGTCCTGGGACTCCAGACCCAAGACCAGCAAAGATCACTGTTTGGTTGGGGTCTTGTCTGGTAAGCGGCAAAACTTACAGAGCTATTCAAATCACTGATAAGAGACCGAGGTACACAGCAGAGCATCTCAAGTGACAATCTAAACAACAAAGAAAGAACTACCTTTGTTTTTCCCAGCAGCCAGTGATCTAATCTGGACTTTTCCAAGATAGCGATGCAACTCTCTTTGCTAGCAAGAGGTGTTTGATGTGCTCTGAATGCCAAGTAATAATACCTATAAAACAGAACAGTGAAATAAAGCATTTTTAGTCACCATTTGATTCAGCATCATAGAGTTGCTCTGGGCCCATTGACACGTCTAGTTTTTCAGTATCAAATATTTGTTGAGCATCAATAATAGTGTATTAGGTAGTGGAAGACACACAATTCATGCTTATTAGCTCTTATCTACTTTCATATTTTCTGCTATGTGTATTTTCCTTTTAGTATTGCTTGTAATTCATATTCAAAGCATACTTGGCATCTTTTACATGCAAAATCAAAGTATCTAATCCTTTAAAAAACTGAAGTTTAGACAGCTCTCCCAGCAAAAGTTATCATTTTAAATGTATTACTCTTTTAAAAATAATTTGTCATCTCATTGTATGAATTTTGGCTCTGCTTTGAAAATTCCATCTGAAGCAATGTGTAGAGAGCAAAACTGATCATAGCCTGACACTACTGATTCTGTCTGTTAAGCTCTATGTCTCTCTCAAGGTAAAAAGTGGGTATGTTTTCTTGAGACAATCACCAAAACCACATTTGTCTTCCTAAATTACTCATTTTAATAAACTTCCATACTTTCAGACGAAAGACTTTCTGGGTAGATTCAAAGAACATGACCAAAATTATATATATATATATGTAAGTCTGTATATGTATATGTGTGTATGTCCATAGGTATGTCTATATACATGTGTATGCATATATATGTATATAATGTTGAATATATTACCTTTTTAGAAACCTTTACCTTAGTTTCTCTTTTAACAACTTTGAAGCATCTTTCCTCTGCTCCTTGTTGCCATCTGTAATTAAATTCAACCACTTGGAAATATTTCCTTGTCAGAGGATTTTCCTGTCATTCCTCAGACAAGGGTGATCTGTTATTTTAGAACTGCGTTAAAATGTAGAGCCAGTTTTACTTTTTAAGAAAATCACAAAAATATAAAATATGTCCTTTCCTCTTACCAAATATTCCCATGCTTTCTGTTTATGGAAAGATAAACATACTTGATTAGCACTTGAACCATTTAACTTTATCTTTGTGCTACAAGATTGTTTTACAAGTTAGGACTGAATGCTGATTTTGCTGAAAACATTTGCATTCAGAGATTCTGAGAATGTTTCTAAGACTCTGCGTCGCTGTTTCCACCTTTGAGGAAGAGAAACAGTTTTCTCTCAGAACCCCTGAATGGTGGCCAGGACCATGCTAGGTCATCTGGCCAAGCCCAGGAACCTGTTCACAGTAAATGTTCCTGGAGCTAGGTGGGAGGAGGGACAGCCAGGAGTCAGGCTGAGGTCTGGGCAGTTCATGGCATCAGCACAGATTCTTTAGCCCTAGTTTCTCAAGGACTGTAGTTTCAATCATGGGTTCTTGGATTTGGCTTGGGCTAAAGCAAAAAAGATTGTGTATTAGAGTGCATGGGGGTGGTAGAAATAGATGGCAAATCTCTATGGAGTGAATGTCTTGGGAAAGGTAAAGTACAGATAGCTTAAGGTGTAAAAGTCATTGATAAAAGCAGGACTTCCCTACTCTCTTTTCCTTTAGTCCTGGCCATTTATAAAATGGGCTATATATTATAAATAACATATGGAATGATTATATGTTTATAATATGATTAAGGGCTTCCTTGGCCTTAATCCAACAGGCTTGCTCAGGATGATTGCTCAGTACTCTTAGTGATGAAATATTTAAAGATAATCTAATGAATGACCAGAACTATGCAGTATATGAGATCACAAGATATGTTCTAACTATCCATTCAAGGATTTATCTTGTTCTGGGGGCATCCATGGATGCTTCTTAGCAATTTCTAAATAGACAGAATATATCTTGAATTAATATAAATATTAGAAATTAACTTTGATTTTTAGCACTTCAATTCAAATCTCTTATTATGATAATAACATTCATACATAGCTTTTAGTTCAGAAAGAGATGGATAACAGTACTGTCAAGAGTGAAGATTTCAAAAAACATTAAGGGAGCATTTAAGTGATACGTCTGCAGTAGTCAGGTCAGAGAGGTATCAGGACAGTGTGTTTTCTCCACGGAGTATTCAATAGATAATATGGTTAAAAACAAAACAAGACAAATAAGCACTTTGGCCAAGCTTCTGTATGCTTCAAGGCTTCAATATAAGGGCAAAAATGAAACGAAAGGCACAAAGATAAAAGGCGTGCCACCAAGGGGACATCTTTTTGAGAAGATCCATTCCACTCTCTTCTTGAAGCAGCTTGATGAGTTAAATAAGCAAGAGACAATGCAATAGCAAAATAATACATGTAAAGATTTGTCTTGAGGGTCTGAGTACTTGAGAACATTGTAAAGACTAGTTCTATCTCTTTATTCAAGAGTTCTGCCCTGAGCTGTTCACCAGTTCTGCCCTGAGCTGTCTCTGATAGGTAGAACTCATCTCTCAGATTGGAGTCTGAGCTCTGAGTTAAGGGTGAGGTCCTTCATCTCTAACCATAGGTAAGTCACTTGTATCTGAATTTTCACAGGGAGCAATGGGAACCAGATAAGTGGTTCTTAACTCAGGTGGAGGGGAGGGTGGTGGAAGACTCTATGAAAATCTGGTAAAAGCTATAAACATTTTTTCTTAGGAAAATGCTCTTGATACAACATATTGCACATAGTATCAAGGGTTCCACATAGTTCGTGTGGGTCCTCCAACGACCTAAGAGCCCTTCCCTATTTCAGAGCTCTATGGAAAGTGATAAATTTTACAAGACCTTATCTTATTAAAACATAAGTTATTAAAAGAGTAAATATCCAGTTGAAAAATCTCTATCCAAAAATGTTATTTAGTTTTCTGCCTAAAATGTTTTATTGTATGAAATACAAATTTTTCAAGGAAGAGTTTTTAAACTAGTTAAATTAGATGTACCAGTTATTTCATAACAAATAACTTCAAAACTTAATGGGTTAAAGAGTAGACATTTATTGTCTAACAGTTTGTGAGGGTCAGGAATTTAAGAGCAGCTTATCTGGGCATTTCTGGCTCAGGGTCTTACATGAGATTACAGTCAAGATGTTGGCCAGGGCTTCAGTCATCTAAAGGCTTGAGGATCTATTTTCAAGATGGTGCCATCACATGGCTAATGGTAAAAAGCCTTAGTTTCTTTCTGGCTATTGACAGGATGCTTCTCAGTTCTATGCTATGTGGGCCTCTTCAGAGGACTATTTCAGTATCTTCATAACAGAAGATGGTTTCTACCAGAACAAGGGATCCCAGAGAAAAAGCAAGAAGGAATCTGTAATGCCTTTTATGACTGAGGCTTAGAAGTGATACACCATCACTTCTTCCATATTCTTCTATTCATTAGAAGCAAGTCACTAAGTCCAGACTACATTTAATGAGAGAATTTAAGTTTTACTTCTTAAAGGGATTTAAGTATCAAGTAATCTGTGGCCATATCTTTAAACCACTGCAAAGAATCTCTCTGAATCATCAACTCTTATCAAAAAATGCACAAATATAAAATAAGTTAAAAGTAAAAGACATACCATACTAATACTACTCAAATTAAAACTGGACTGGTTATATTAGTATAAACAAAGTAGATTTCAGAGCAAATAAATATTATGAGGGATAAAGAAGTTTATTTATAGTGATAAAGAGGTCAATTCATCAAAAAAACTAAACATTCTAAGCATTTTTTCACTTAATAACATAGCTTGAAAATACATGAGCCTAAAAGTATTAATGCTGCAGGTGCTAATACTGTTAATTGTATCTTGTTAATAATACACAATTATAGTCAGAGAATTCTGTACCCTCTTCCAATAATTGATAGGACAAGTAGACCAAAAAAAAAAAAAAGAATCATCAAGGATATGGAAGGTTTGAATAACCAACCTAACCTAACTGACATTTATAGAAAATTCCAGCTAAAAATAATAGAACACATTTTCTTTTCAATTTCATATGAAACACCTACCACAATAGGCTATATTCTGGGCAGAAAACCCCATGACTTAGTCATACAAGGTACATTCTCTGATCATAGCAGAATTTAATTAGAAATCAACAAAATATCTGGAAAATTCCCAAATATTTATGAACAGACTTCTATGGAAAAATAACCCATGTATCAAAGAAGAAATAAAAAGAAAAATCAGATTGATCAAATAAACATGAAAACACAACCTGTCAAAAATTTGTGGGATACTGCAAAAGTAGTAGTATTTAGACATGTATACCATTAAAAACCTATAACAAAAAAGAATGGTCTCAAATACATGAGCTCAACCTCTAACATATATTAGGAAAAGAACAAATAAAACCCAAGATCAGCAGAAGAAAGGAAATAAAGATCATGGTGAAAAATCACTGAAATAAAGAAGAGACACTGAATGAAATTGAAAGGTGTTATTTGAGAAGGTTAATGAAATTGGTAAACCTTTAGCCATATAGGTTAGGAAAAGGAAAGAAAACAAGGTATGAGATTAGTGATATTCTATAGATCCTACAATATTAAAAGTACAATAAGGGAATATCAGAAACAACTTTGGGGGCCTCCCAGGTGGACCTAGTGGTAAAGAATCTGCTGCCAGTGCAGTAGATATAAGAGAAGTGGGTTTGATCCTTGGGTCGGGAAGATCCCCTGGAGGAGAGCACAGCAACCCACTCCAGTATTCTTGCCTGGAGAATCCCATGGAAGGAGGAGCCTGGCGGACTATAGTCCATAGGGTCACAAAGAGTCAGACACGACTAGAGCTACTTAACATACACGCACAAACTTTATGTCATGTTAACAAGATAAAAGAGAAAAATCATATGATATTACTAAATGAGGAAAAGGATTTGACAAAATCCAACATCCAACACTAATTTAAAAAAAAGAAAGAAAGAAACTTTTCAACAAGCTCAATTCAAGGGAATTTCCTCAATCTGAAAAAATAAAGTATCTATGAAGATTCTACAGCTAACATCACATTTAATGGTGGAAGACTGAATACTATTCCCCTAAGCTTAGGAAAAAATAAAGGATGTCCATCATTACCACTTCTATTCAGCATTTAAAAAGTTCCAGCCATTGCAAACAAGAGAAAGAAATAAAAGGTATCTCTATAAGAATGGAATAAGTAGAACTGTCTTAATTTGAAGATGACACATTGTCTATGTAGAAAATCCAATGGAATCTATGAAACAAACAAACAAAAAAATCCTACCAGAGCTAATAAGTGAATTTAGTAAAGTTGTAGGCTACAGGTCAAAACCAAGATCATGGCATCTGGCCCTATCACTTCATGGCAAATAGATGGGGGAAAAATGGTAACAGTGACAGGCTTTATTTTCTTGGGCTCCAAAATCACTGCAGATGGTAACTGCAGCCATGAAATTAAAAGACACTTGCTCCTTGGAAGAAAAGTTATGACAAACATAGACAGCATATTAAAAAGCAGACACATCACTTTGCCAACAATGGTCCATATGGTCAAAGCTATGGTTTTCCAGTAGTCATGTACAGATGTGAGAGGTGGACCATAAAGAAGGCTGAGTGCTGAAGAATTGATGCTTTACAACTGAGGTGCTGGAGAAGACTCTTGAGAGTCTCTAGGACAGCAAGGAGATCAAACCAGTCAATCCTAAAGGAAATCAACCCTGAATATTCATTGGAAGGACTAGTGCTGAAGCTGGAGCTCCACTACTTTGGCCACCTGATGAATCAACTCATTGGAAAAGATCCTCATGCTGGGAAAGATTGAAAGCAGGAGAAAAAGGGGGGAGCAGAAGATGAGATGGTTAAATAGCATCACTGACTCAGTCAGCATGAGTTTGTGCAAACTGGGAGATACTGAGGGACAGGGGAAGCCAGTCGTGCTGCAATCCACGGCATAGCAGAGAGTCAGATGAGACTGAGCTGCAGAACAACAACAACAACAAAAGGCTACATATCAATATACAATAAATATTATACTTCTATACACTAAAAGCAAGCAAAAAGGAAAACTGAAAAACCATGTCATTTATAACATTTAAAAATGTGAAATACAGTAGTGAGAAATCTGACAATAAATACCATTTCTTCAGTCTTTGTTTGAAGACAACAGCCAGAGTTCTACACAGTAGAGGGCCAGGGTAGAACTGAAAGGAACAGTGTATAGCATCTTTGTGTTTCTCTTGTATACAGGTGATTTGGAGATTCAGCTTTTTTTTTTTTAATTTGGTCTTTTTTTCAAATATTGTTTAATAAAGTTTAATTAGCTCCAGAAAAAAATAAAAAGATCTGTACACTGAAAATCATAAAACATCAGCTAAGAAAAATTAAAGAAAACCTAAACAGATGGATCACAATAAACTGTGGAAAATTCTGAAAGAGATGGGAATACCAGACCACCTGACCTGCCTCTTGACAAATCTGTATGCAGGTCAGGAAGCTACAGTTAGAACTGGACATGGAACAACAGACTGGTTCCAAATAGGAAACGGAGTACGTCAAGGCTGTATATTGTCACCCTGCTTATTTAACTTGTATGCAGAGTACATCATGAGAAATGCTGGACTGGAAGAAACACAAGCTGGAATCAAGATTGCCAGGAGAAATATCAATAACCTCAGATATGCAGATGACACCACCCTTATGGCAGTAAGTGAAGGGGAACTCAAAAGCCTCTTGATGAAAGTGAAAGTGGAGAGTGAAAAAGCTGGCTTAAAGCTTGGCATTCAGAAAACTCAGATCATGGGGCATTCAGTCCCATCACTTCATGGGAAATAGATGGGGAAACAGTGGAAACAGTGTCAGACTTTATTTTTGGGGGCTCCAAAATCACTGCAGATGGTGACTGCAGCCATGAAATTAAAAGACCCTTACTCCTTGGAAGAAAAGTTATGACCAACCTAGATAGCATATTTAAAAGCAGAGACATTGCTTTGCTGACTAAGGTCCGTCTAGTCAAGGCTATAGTTTTTCCTGTGGTCATGTAGGGATGTGATAGTTGGACTGTGAAGAAGGCTGAGCACTGAAGAATTGATGCTTTTGAACTGTGGTGTTGGAGAAGACTCTTGAGAGTCCCTTGGAGTGCAAGGAGATCCAACCAGTCCATTCTAAAGGAGATCAGCCCTGGCATTTCTTTGGAATGACTGATGCTAAAGCTGAAACTCCAGTACTTTGGCCACCTCATGCAAAGAGTTGACTCATTGGAAAAGACCCTGATGCTGGGAGGGATTGGGGGCAGGAGGAGAAGGGGACAACAGAGCATGAGATGGCTGGATGGCATCACGGACTCTATGGACGTGAGTCTGAGTGAACTCTGGGAGTTGGTGATGGACAGGGAGGCCTGGCGTGCTGTGATTCATGGTTCACAAAGAGTCGGACACGATTGAGCAACTGAACTGAACTGAATTGAAATAGATGGAGAGAGATATTATATTTCTGAGTCAGAAGATTTAATATTGTTAATATTCGAGTAAAGCACATTACCCTTCATAATGCAGTGAGCCTCATCCAATCAGTTGAAAGCCTTAAAAGTCTGTGGTCCCCTGTGGAATAAGGAATTTTATCACCATGCTGCCTTTGGACACAAGACTACATCAACTCCTGCTGGAATTTCTAGCCTGCAGATTTCTAACTTGCCAGCCCCCACAACTACATGAGCTGATTACTTAAATCAATTTCTCCTTGAGAGAGAGACAAATTTATATCTGTATATATAAATACACACACATCCTATTGGTCAGTTTCTGTGGTGAAATCTAATATAGTCCTGGTTCCTTTTTGCTGTTATTTAAACATGGAGTGGAGATAGAGTCAACTGTGGTGATAAACTTCCTACTAATGGTAGAGGCAAGTCTTGCGCAAACCCATGAGTTTGGTAGATTGTTTTTTAGTAACTTCCTTTCCTCTCTCTCATTTCATCCCCCTTTGTCACTGAACTCCCCAAGTTTCCCACAGATGTTGGGTTTGTGTACCACACACTGAGGGTCCAGGACATTCCAATCCAGCTGTTCCTCCTCATGTTCACAAACAGATCTTCCCTGTCCTGTGTCAAAACTCTCTGTGCCTGGGCATTGTTGCAGGGCCATCTGTGCAGGGGATTAGCTGGCTCATCTAATAAATATTTAGATCCTGAAGGGAATTTAGACTTGTCAATAAAAATTCTTACTCTGTTTAGAGGAGAAAGCCTGGGAGAAAGCCAGAGAGCCAGAGCAACTGGCTTCAAGGCCACAGACTTAGAATAAGAGCTGAGGCTTTGCCAGGTCTTCTAATCCCAAGTTCAGGTTTCTTTATACTCATCCAACCTATGTTTACTCTTAGCTATTATTATATACACAGGTAGTATCATTGTCTCTCTAACAGGGACCTTTGATCCTTCAGCACTTTCCAGCTAACTGGAGTGTCTACAGTGATCTGGAATATTGGGACTTGACTTAGAAGTGCTTATTACCTACATCTGAACATCAGCTGTCAGGCACTCCTTGACACATGATCCAAATAATACTCTATTTGCACTAGTGTATCAGTAAGGTGTTGCTGTTTCAGTGGAAAACTACATTGTCTTTAGCATATTCTCCAGGGTTATCAGATTCTAGCCCTGGTTCATCTTCTTTGAGCTATTTTGCAACTCTTTCTAAATTGTAGGTAACTGATGGATACATAAATTCTATCCATTCTGGTGATAACTTTAATTGACTTCTCCACTGTGGAAAAACCAGTGGTGTTTCTATTCATGATTCATCTTAACTTTCCTTTACTTTATACAAGCCTGTGCTGGTTTGACTTTTCCTTTGAACTGATTATAACATCTGTCTGGTTCCCTTATATCATGTAAATAAAATAAATTCTTTAAACACATTCATTTTTATATCTGTGTGTAAATCATGATTTTATTTTCTGAAAATTATCTTTAAACAAGAGGAAGAAAGAAGTTGAGAAATTCAGGCTATGGAGTTTTGACCCAAAGGAGCACAAACACACGAGCAAGTGGAGGCAGGAAGTCCTCATACCCTGGGCAGACTCAGTGCTACCAAGCAGTCCTAAAAGGTCTAGTGTGCTCAGAAATACTGCCACTCTTCCACCTCTGAAATGCAAATACTGGTTAATGCAATAGGTTCATTTTGGAACTTACTGAAAAATAGTTATTTTCCAAAGGATCACACAAATCTATAGCCTCACCAGTAGAGTACAAGAGTCCAGCTGCCCTCTATCTATGGCAACTCTGGAGATTGTCAGACTTACTGATTACTGCCAAAATAGGTATGAAATGGTATTTCATTGTAGTTTTAATTTGTATTTCCTTAATTACTCATGTGGTTGAAATTTTCCTCTTGTTTTCAACAGTCTTCTGACAATGACATCTTCTAACAATATATATAATGAATTTAATTCTTCTA
Organism: Oryx dammah; assembly: GCF_014754425.2. Classification (NCBI taxonomy): domain Eukaryota; kingdom Metazoa; phylum Chordata; class Mammalia; order Artiodactyla; family Bovidae; genus Oryx; species Oryx dammah. The sequence goes on along the minus strand of NW_024070211.1, from coordinate 109,959,269 downwards.
GTTTTTCCTAATGTTTATCCATATGCCTAGAATGGGAAAGGAAAAGAGGAGAAAAAAAACCCCAAACACTAAGAGTATCTAATTTAGGTAAAAATTGTATTAGCATTGGAGATCACTTACTTTTTGTTATGCCTGACATTTTTAATCTGTATCTCTTACCTTAATCATTCTCCTCCTGCATCTTTATGTTTGGGAAGGATGTGCCTCCTTTTAAAGATGCTTTTGAAATCCCACCTATACTGAATGAGCTCTGCTTTTCATCCCTCTGGTTTGAATTTTGCTCTCAAAGGCAAGCAAAGCATCTGTATTCTAAATGAAGATGTGCACTAAGTCAATAGTGAGACATTTTTTTAAAGGTTAATTATACAAACAATTTTATTTTGCTTTTTAAAGAAAAAAAAACTTTAAACAAGTAGCTTCCTTTAGGATGAGTCATTCATTCTGTATAGTTTCAGAGCTCTGATACAACCATGTTATTACTATTCATCACTTTCTAAATTTAATTGACTTTTCATCCCCTCTCTTCTCATTTGTTTGGACTTCCCAGGTGGCACTAGTGGTAAAGAACCCACCTGCAATGCAGGAGTTGTAAGAGATGCAGGTTTGATCCCTGGGTTGGGAAGATCTCCTGGAGGAGGGCATGGCAACCCACTCCAGTGTTCTTGCCTGGAGAATCCCCTTGGACAGAGGAGCCTGGCAGGTTACAGTCCATAGGGTCGCAAAGAGTCGGACATGACTGAAGTGACTGAGCACGTGCTACTCATTTGTTCATTAAATAAAACTTCATTTAGGACCTATTAATGTACCAGATACTGATAGAAGAGCTGTAATGACATGAGTGAGCAGAGGAGACAATTTCCCCACCATCACAAAGCTTCCATTCTAGTGGGGGAGACAAACATTAACAAGTACACAAAGGACATCATTTTGAGTAGAGACAAGGACTATGAAGAATAGCAAATCAGGGTACAGGGGGTTCATTAGTATATCTGGAGATATTTTTGGCAGGCAGCCTTTAGCAACCAGGATGGTGAGGGAACTCAAACCATGTTATCTGAGGAACTGCTGAAGACATTGGGGGCTTCAAACTTAGAAACAAAAAATTTAACAGGGTCTTATGTGGGAGGAAAAAGTTTTCTTTGACTCTCTTAGGGTCCCTCCCTGTCAGGGTCTGAGAATTAGACTTTCACAGACAGATTCACAGAAGAAAAGCATTCAAATCTATTCACACAAGTTTTATGTAACACAGGAGCCTTCATAAGGAAGACATGAAGAAATGATTAGATGTGAGTGTTTTTATGCTGGGTGTGATGAAGAGTGGAGAGCTGTGGAAATGTGTAATAAGACAGGGGATGAGCTAAGTATAGTAAACTGGAAGAAACTTAGCAAGGCCTGTCTGTTTAGATTCTGCTCTGTGTCTCTTTGTCTTCATTGATAAGGATGTTTATTTCCTCTGGGTCTAACAAGGGTACCTTTCACAAGACAGTTTTTTTGGTAAGGTACTCAAATAGGTTTCAAATTTTAATAAGATTCTCTATCAGTGTGTTAGTTGCTCAGTGGTGACCATCTCTTTCTCTATAAATTTATTTACTATAAATATACATTTACATATAATAGTACACATTCATTTACATATAATTAATATACATTTAATCTTCAATGAAATAGCACATCAAAATTTTTATTACAGTTCAAGTTTTTGAAAACCAAATAATTTAGTTAATACACCTTTCTCTAATTATGCTCTGGCCACACTATGCAATGTTTTCTTTACTTTCCTTCCATACAAGTTAATCTGTTTCAGATTCTTGATATTGGGTTTCATCTTACTGACTTCAGACTTTAAAAACAATGTGCATGCTTAGTCACTCGGCCATGCTCAACTTTTGCGATCCCATGGTCTACAGCCCCCCAGGCTCCTCTGTCCGGGGGTTTACTGGAGATTGGCTTTTCCTTCTCCAGGGGATCTTCCTGACTCAGGGATTGAACCTGCATCTACTGCATCTTTGCACTGGCAAGCGAATTCTTTACCACTAAGCCACCCGGGAAGCCCCCAAACAGGTGATACTTGAGACCTATTAGTGCTTCTTTGTGTCAGATCAACAGATGGAACTAAAATATATTCAAGTCACCCAAACGCAAGTTTCTGTATCAATGTAGAAAAAGATGTAAGGAAAAAAGACATCACAGACCTTACATCACAGGTATTACAATATTGGTACACAGTCTGTCCTAGTACAGAGTAGCTTTCCCAGGCTGCTTAATAATGATCCTAAAATTACTAGCAAGAAAAAAACAGTACAAGAGCAAAGTTTCTGGCTCAACTGACTCTATGTCATAATTATTCTCCATGAGTGTATCCTCAGAAGGATCTCTATGTACAGGCAATAATGACAGCTACATTTAAACCTTTCCAGAGACTGAGTCTCAACTACCTTCTGCCAAAGTTCTGAGTCAGAGATTGGTTTCCATAGTACTATTTCATAATCTGAATCATCCTTTCTATCCTTTCTTTCTGAGCAGTTAACAATGTCCTCATTCTTCTCCTCCTATAGAGTATGCCTTACCTAAGTTTCTGTCCATCCTATTGAGGTGGATATTTTGGTAGAAGAGAAGAGAATTTGGTACTAGAGTTGAGAGGTGAGTTGCTAAGTTTCTTTATAAACACTTCAGAGACAGGTTAAGAGGCAGCTGAAACTTCTTAGAAATTTTCTTTGACGGACATCTGAGGAGGCTCCAGGGTCCAGGTGGGGTTAAGCACTGATGAGTCCATTGGAAGTCTAGTCACAGCTTGAAGATTCTCCTAGATTTTTGAGGCCCAGTAGAAGGTGATGCTTCAGTTCAGTTCAGTTCAGTTCAGCCACTCAGTCATGTCTAACTCTTTGCAACCCTATGGACCACAGCATGCCAAGCTTCCCTATTCATCACCAACTCCCAGAGTTTGCTCAAACTCATGTCCATTGAGTCAGTGATGCCATCCAACCATCTCATCCTCTGTCATCCCCTTCTCCTCCTGCCCCCAATCCCTCCCAGCATCAGGGTCTTTTACAGTGAGTAAGTTCTTCACATCAAGTGGTCAATGTATTGGAGCTTCAGCTTCAGCATCAGTCCTTCCAATGAATATTCAAGACTGATTTCCTTTAGGATTGACTAGTTTGATCTCCTTACAGTCTAAGGGATCTCAAGAGTCTTCTCCAACACCACCGTTCAAAAGCATCAGTTCTTACGTGTTCAGCCTTCTTTATGGTCCAACTCTCAGATCCATACATGACTCCTGGAAAAACCATAGCTTTGACTAGATGGACCTTTGTGGGCAAAGTAATGTCTCTGCTTTTTAATGCTTCTTCTTGATGCTGTCTAGGTTGTTCATAGCTTTTCTTCCAAGGAGCATGTGTCTTTTACTTTCATGGCTGCAGTCACAATCTGCAGTGATTTTGGAGCCCCCCCAAATAAAACCTGTCACCGTTTCCACTGTTTCCCCATCTATTTGCCTTAAAGTGATGGGACCAGATGCCGTCATCTTCGTTTTTTGAATGTTGAGTTTTAAGCCAGCTTTTTCCACTCTCCTCTTCAGTTTCATCAAGAGACTCTCCAGTTCCTCTTTGCTTTCTGCCATAAGTGTCGTGTCATCTGCATATGAGGTTATTGATATTTGTCCCAGCAATCGTGATTCCAGCTTGTGCTTCATCCAGCCCAACATTTTGCTTGATGTACTCTGCATAGAAGTTAAATAGGCAGGGTGAAAATATACAGCCTTGTCGTACTCCTTTCCCAATTTGGAACCAGTCTGTTTTTCCATGTCTGGTTCTAACTATTGCTTCTTGACTTGCATACAGATTTCTCAGGAGGCAGGTAAGGTGGTCTGCTATTCCCATCTCTTTAAGAGTTTTCCACAGTTTGTTGTGATCCACACAGTCAAAGGCTTTGGCATAGTCAACAAAGCAGAAATAGATATTTTTCTGGAATTCTCTTGCTTTTTCGATGATCCAACGGATGTTGACAATTTGATCTCTGGTTCCTCTGCCTTTTCTAAATCCAGTTGAACATCTGGAAGTTCTTGGTTCACATACTGTTGAAGCCTTGCATTAGAGAATTTTGAGAATTACTTTGCTAGTGTGTGAGATGAGTGCAACTGTGCAGTAGTTTGAACATTCTTTGGCATTGCCTTTCTTAGGGATTGGAATGAAAACTAACCTTTTTCAGTCCTGTGGCCACTGCTGAGTCTTTCTTTTGCTGGGATATTGAGTGCAGCTGTTTCAAAGCATCATCTTTTAAGATTTGAAATAGCTCAGCTGGAATTCCATCATCTCCACTAGCTTTGTTTGTAGTGATGCTTCCTAAGGCCCACTTGACTTCACACTCCAAGATGTCTGGCTCTAGGTGAGTGATCACACCATCGTGGTTATCTGGGTCATTAAGATCTTTTCTGTATAGTTCTTCTGTGTATTTTTGCCACCTTTTCTTAATATCTTCTGCTTCAGTTAGGTGATGCTTGCTGCTGCTGCTGCTGCTGCTAAGTCGCTTCAGTCGTGTCTGACTCTGTGCGACCCCATGGACAGCAGCCCACCAGGCTCCCCCATCCCTGGGATTCTCCAGGCAAGAATGCTGGAGTGGGTTGCCATTTCCTTCTCCAATGCATGAAAGTGAAAAGTGAAAGTGAATTCGCTCAGTCGTGTCTGACTCTTCGCGACCCCATGGACTGCAGCCTACCAGGCTCCTCCATCCATGGGATTTTCCAGGCAAGAGTACTGGAGTGGGGTGCCATTGCCTTCTCTGAGGTGATGCTTAGGACTCTCAAATTGCTACAAACTAGCAAGGAAGAACTATAAACCTGGGAAAGAGCAAGAAAAATCTAAACTCTTAACTGTGGTGGGAGAAAAATCTCACACAAGACAGTTCCATGGCCTGCTTCATGGAAGGTCAGGAAGTCCTTTCCACAGACACCATTTCTCAAATTCCTTCAGTTGAAAATATTCAATATGCCATGTGTCGTAGTTTGGGGTAGTATGGCCTGAACTTAGTCCCTTAAACTGTCAGACCACCTTCATCAGATCCATGTGGAGATTTCATAAAAGATGTGGATTCCGGGGCCAGACTCCAGATACAAAATCAGAATCTCTGGCTCAAGATCTCTATTTTAACAAGCTCCTATGGTGATTTTGATACACGGTAGAGTTTGAGAACTCAGGGGACCATAATAGCCAACTTAAGTTTAAGTGGAGAACTCAGCTGATTTGTTGTTTTACATCCAGAGGGAAGAACTCGGATGACTGCATAGGAGTCTCCTGAAGGCTGGTTTTGGTCAAGGTTAGGAAGGACATGGTTGTGATCAAACATCTGAAAACATTTACTCTTAGGAGCCAGAGAGTAAATTTTCAGACCCAGAGTTATTCAGGAGGAAGCAGACTGACAAGGCCAAGCATATTGCCAAAGAAATTCTAGTTTTAAAGTATGAACTTCAACTGAATGACCCTTTAAGAGTCCTTCCAATAGCGTCTATGTTGAATTGTCACCTGGCCTATAGAACTACTTCTGGGATTTTAGAACTGATGTCTATGGTTAACCCAGTACTGCTACTGTCACAAATCCTGGGTTGTTGTTATTACATTTGGGTAGGTTGGAAGTCTCCTACAGTAGCAGCATCACCTGGAAACTGCACATATACCTCCCCACTGAAGCAGAGACTCTAGGGTCAGCAATCTGTGTTTGAACAGATTAGCCCTCCAGGAGAGTCTCATGTGGGAGAAAGTTGAAAAATCACTGATTTGGAGAAACAGAATCCTATGGAAGTCAGGTGGCTTGCCTAAGGTGATCCAGTCTATCTGAGGAAAGAAACTGGCTCCTATAGCTGTCATCTTTTTTTTCCTTTTTAGGCTCAAATGACCTTCAGGAGCACATAGTTTTTTCTTGGAAAGGGCAACCGTTTAAAATCTACCCTAAAGACATTCTCACATATGTTTAATATTTAGGATTGTTTATTGAGCCTTGTTGGCAAACAATTCGACACAATGTCAATATCCACGAGGAGAGGAATGGCTAAATAAATGTCACAGATTTCAATGATAAAGTTAAAAGGAATCTGTCAGAGCTATAGAATACCATGAATTTATCTCTAATACCTATTGTTAAATAGGAAAGCAAGTTGCCAAATGGTATAAAGTGTGATTCAAGTTAAGCTGAAAATTTAGGGGGATTTCTTTTCTAAATCCATTTCTCTCCTGGTATTTGTGTGTGTGTGTGTGTGTGTATTCTGAAAGGATAAAACTATCCTGAAAATAGCAATGGCTACTCTAGAGAGGGGACATAATACGGATACTGGGAAATGGGATTAGAGATGCAGAAAGAAAGACTTTAGCCTAACATACAATATTTTAAAATTTTAGAGGAAAAGGTATTCATATACTATTTTTACAATTTGAAAATTAAATTTCAAATATTAAGTAAAAATTGTTATGATTTAATTACAATGGGCCCAAATCCTGGTCAAATATTGGTTTGACCAGGTTTGATTAATATCTCCTCTATCTAAGTAGAAACATTCTTAATCATATGGCAAAAGAGTATCAATTCTTTTCATATTTTAAAATATCCCCTGAGGAACCCTAAATTTCTATCAGTGACCACCCAGATCGTCTACTCAGACACCAAAATACAGGACAATTATCTGAACAATTCAATCCACAAAAATAATTTTCTATTATGTAGATAATAGAGGAAACAGCTATTTTGGCCCGGATAATTTGATAATTACCCCCAATTGCCCATTTCCCTTTAGTGTGTATAAAAATCCAGATTTAGTTTATTAACTTCTTTCCCATATTTACCATAAGTCCCTTTTATTTTAATTTTTTCCCTTCATGTTTGGCCTTTAATAAAGAGAGAACAGCTTGCCACCATCTGCTACCAAAAAAAAAAGTCATTATACCCATTATATCCTTAGGAAATCTCTTCAAATTTGGCCTTGTGATAAAAAGTCACATTGATCTGTGTTACTAGACTGTGGAAGTCCTGAGATAGTAAATTCTAATTCAGTATTACTATAGCACTTGGTGCACACAATAGGTGCTTAATAAATGTTTCTGATGCTGTTGCTGTCTCCTCATAAACTCTAAATGGGAGGCTTTCTAAAGAAAAAAGAATGGAATTAGAGATTGTGTCTGAGTTTATTCACAAATTAATTTGTAATAGAAAGTTAAAATTTAAACTGATCATTCTATTTCACCACTAGTAAAATTATTAATTTTTTTTCTGCCTAAATTCTACTGACTTTGCAATGATTATTTGGATGTGTTCAAATGTGTCATTTATGTATTTTAAGGATGGGCTTTGAAACCAGACTGATTCTCATTTCACGTCCCGACTGTACCATACACTATCTGTGTGATGACTTTAACCAGTTTCCTCATCTGTAAAACTGGAATAATTTCATCTATTTGGGGGGCTAGTGGTAAATGTAGGATGCATATGTAAAGCACTGACAGGAAGCCTGCCTTAAGCAAGTGGTTGATAAATGCCCCTCTCCTTTCTTTTCTTCCTTTCTTTGACAAAATGAATTTTTCTCCTCCCCAACTCAAATGTCTATGACAAAGCAGCTAGCAGTCTTTCCGCCGAGTCATCTCTAAAACATGGTTTTTAGAAAGTGAAAGTGAAATCACTCAGTCGTGTCCGACTGTTTGCGACCCCGTGGACTGTAGCCCACAAAGCTCCTCCGTCCACAGGATTATCCAGGCAAGAATACTGGAGTGGGTTACTATTTCCTTCTCCAGTGGTTTTTAGGGTTGGGCTGATATGTAGCATAAAGTGAACAGAACACTAGAACTAAGAATGACTGAGAGGTCGACTGATAGCCTGGGCAGTGGTTTGCAAGAGCACTGTATTAAAGGGAATTACAGAGCCCCATCTGGGCTCTGAAGGAAATGTGCCTTGACTGAGAAGCCAGGTCTGCAGCTGGGGCTGGAGAGTGAAGTGGCGCTCCTTTGCCATCTCTGTGCCAGGAGGTTTCCTTTCATACTCCTCCTCTTCTTCCCTTTGTTCATTATTTTCTTCATTATTTTTTCTTTCTGCTACTTCATTGTTATCATCCAACAGAAGCCAGTTCGCTGGAAATTTGTTTTAGGGAATCTCCAAGCAGGAACATAGATTTTTAATTTAGCCTCTGATTTTCATAGAATAAGCTGGGCAGCCAATCCAGAAGTCTAGGGTGGCAGTCTTTTCAACTGAAGTGATACTGTCTAACATCTTCATAGCATCTTTCTTCTGGTTTTCCTTTATTATTTCTTTATATACTGTTTCCATACCTGTTCCTTGTGTTTCTTTTCCTACATGGGTTCCTCCTTATCACTGAATTAACTCATGAGGCTGCACACAGAGCAGACACTAGGGAAGGCAAGAAAGACAGCCTGGGCTTATTACTGCTGCTACTCAGTGTCTTTGGAGAGCAGTGAGACTGATAGTACTTCTTGTCTCCACTTTTAAAGTCATTACTATAGATTTTAGGCTGAATTTTGCAGAGCTTTCAGCTATAGAGATGATTTTTTCTGAATAGATAAGAGACAGCTGTCAGCAGTGTGGGAGTAATGAGAAAGGCAGGACCTTACAAGAATGAATTTTGGGATTGTAAATCATCTATAGGCAAGTTGGGAAGGATCGTCAGGCCAAGCAAGGCAAATCTGAATCCATACTGCATGCTAAGAATGCAGAGGTGGTCACAGAAATTCTCTTCAGTCTATAGCAACCTGGAGAGTTACTGATACTGCCACTTTCTTGAAATGGGACCTTAGGAAAGCTACTTCATCTTTCTGGCCTCAGCCTTCTCATTGGTGAAATGGAAGAGTTGGACCAGGCCATCTCTTAGAGTCTTTTAATGATATTATAAAAGGTACTTTTAGAATGCTTTTTGTTGATTGTATTAATCAAAGTAGTAACAAGGGTAATATAAGAGTTAAGAGAGAAAAAAAGTCATCCAAAGTCTCACCTACATAAAACACATCAATACACACAGTTAGGGACCAGTAAGCGACTCACTCTCTGTCAAAAAAAAATAAAAATAAAAAAAATAAGGGTGGGAATGACAGGACACAAGAACAGCAGACATTCTAGATCCCTCCCAGAAAATGCTACCACACAGTTGCTGCCCCTAGAAGGTGTTATAAATGCAGAGACTGTTCACATAAGCATGTACTATGTTTTACTCACAATGCTGAAGCAGTCCATTATCCTCCTTAAGTATTATCTCATAACATGTCCCTGACTACTATATAAATCCATTTGCGTTGATTGATGCACTGAGAATCCTGTTCCCTGAGTTGTAGATGTACTAGCTTACCTAAATGGCACATTGAAATCTATTTCATGTCAGGTTCTCACCTGTGTGGTTGCAAGTGAAAAGAAAAACAAAAAACCCAGTGAAATCACCATCCTAGCTCCTGGAGGATTTGTGTTTTCTTATTCACTGCCAACAACCAGAGAAGAAAGTAGCAGCTTTATTCTTTGAAAACTGAAATTTGGATTTCAGTCTTTCTTGAGATGTCTGGATTCTTTTGTGATCCTGATTTTTCTCTCAACTCCTGTCCTGTGAGCTAGAACTAACCCTGGGGCTCTATAAGGAAATGTCAAGGACCTTGTCCTCATAGGTGAAGTTTTCACAGGGTAACTGTTAATAGTTCAGTTCAAGAGCTAAAAGAATTTGCTGCAGGCTTAAAACTGCAAACATCCCTCTCCATGACAATGGAATTAAACAGTCCTCAATATCTTGCCACTCTCTACTCAGGCACTTCTGCAATTTTTAATTCTAAAACTACAATCCTGAGGAAGAACCTAGGTAGCAAGGAGTAAGAAATGAGTGGGTTGTGAAGACCTGAAATTATTTATTCAAATTCATCCAGCCCCTTAGTCATTCATCCACTCCTTTATTCAATTAATAAACATTAGATTTCTTTTCTGTGACAAGCATTATTAGTGGCTCACCCGTTTCCATTCCCACTTCTTCCTAGCTAACAGAGAACCAATTTTTCTTTGGGTCATGATGCGCCCAGCCCCAGTCCTGTTCCTCACTTTCTAAGCCCATCTTTGTAGCTAGAAATGGTCATTTGACTCAGTTCAGGCCAATGAGAGGTTATGTGAAGTGGTTTCTGGGAAAATGTTTTCTTTCCCAATAAAAGCTGGGCAAATGTGACTGACTTAGCCATTCATCCTGCCCCTTCCCTTTCTTCCAGCCGTGAATGCAGACATAATGCCTAGAGAGGCAGTAGCCACACTTTGGCCATGAGACACTAAGCCAACCCATACACTAAAGATGGTAAAAAGGAATTAAAGGAGGTCAGAAGATATTCAGGGCCCTGATGACATCACTGAACAGCTAATCTAACATTAAAAATACCTTACCTATCAATTTCTTTTTGTGAGAAACGAATGAACAAACAAATCTCTTTGGCAATAGTTCTCCATATGGGCAATTTTGCTCCCCAGGGGACATTTGCCAATATTTGGAGACAAGTTTTATTGTCACTACTTGGAATGCAAGCTATTGGTATCTTAATAGGTAGAAGCCAGGGATGCTGCTATACATCTTATAAGGCACAGGGATACCTTCTGCAACAAAGAATTAGCTGGTCCAAAATGTCAGCAGTGCGGAGACTGAGAAACTCTGGGTTAAGCCACCAAAAATATTTGCTTGCTTGTTATTCATAGTCAAATGCATTGCTGACTGATAAGAGTCCTTCAACTGGGAAATATTAAATATACACCATGGGCCAGTCCTCATACAATACAAGATACTAGAGATTTAAAAAATGAGTACAAAGTCAAGGATCAAAGTCCAAATATGAAAGATTTGAAAACCAAGGTTAATTCCAAATATGTATGGATGCCTAGAGTTGCTCCAGGCCATCCACTGGGAAAAACATCTGGATCTCAAAGGATTGCTCTAGAATCTGAGAAAGTCAATTGGTCAACTCTGGAGATGTCCACAGTATAGACTTTTATGGCTCTTCTCTTTCAGCGTAAAAACTGAAATAGAAAGAAGGCTTTGTTAAGGAAATATTAAATCATAGCAAGAATTCTGAAGTATAAAAGGGAAGAGGCAGCTTTCTTGAGCAAACGAATTACTAAAGACTATTCTTAGAGCACAAAGAGAGGCCAGGAGAGAGACTCGGACAAAGAAAAGTGACATCCAACATAGTCCCACATGAGACAAGACTATCATGACCTATACTGATGAAGATTAGAGAAAAGTGTCCAAAATGCTAGAAGATGAACTCAAACGAGGCCAAAGCAGATTGAGCTTTTTTTTTTAATCCCTTGGTTAAATAGAGCTGGAAACTGTTATCAGAAACCTGCTGTATGGTAGAGCTGTGGTTCAAAAAACAAATACCTTCCCAAACAAAAAGCAGACTATGCTTAGCTTAACTTAGTAAACTGTATATAGTTCTCATTCCAGTGTTAACATTGTTATTATCAACAAAAGTTATACTCATCTTAGAAAATTTCTAAACTAAAGACATCCTCCAGGGACTTCCCTGATGGATCTAGTGGCTAACACTCCATGCTTCCAACAAAGGAGGTCTGGGTCTGAGCTCTGGTCAGGGAGCTAGATCCCACATGCCACAGCATGCTGCAACTAAGACCAGGTGAAGTTAAATAAATAAATAATAAGTAAAACAAACTAACAAAACAAAACAAAACAAAACTCCTCTAGCTATCCCTGTTGGAGTGGGTCTTTCTGTACTGTTACAGTTGATTCCAAGATATGGCATGGTCAAACAAGGGGTAATGAATGCTTATTGTTTTAGCCTATCCATCCTCCTCCTCTCCTTCCTTTAACAGAGCCCCTCAGACCATGGTTCACATAGGGCTGACATCCATCCCCTGGCACTTGGCTGAAGACTCTACCAATTAAACACCAGCAGGTGACCCAGGCTGGGACAACAAGAGTGTTCCTTGAATAGGAAGTCTCAGGAACTTGCTTGCTGCTGACATTGCTAAACTTTTAGGATGCTTCCTACAGAAGCTTCCAGGGACCATCTTTGTGAACACATGGCAAAGAACTGCCTACCTGACAAAAAAACTCAAAAGAGGGAAAGCAAAGTTGGTGAAAAGAAAAGACAATGGCTTGGTAAAATTGCTTGATGCCCTGGATCCAGACATACCTTTGAACTTTCTAGTTATGTAAGCCAATATATCATCCCCTTTTAAATTTTGCTTCAACTCATTTGAGCTTCAGTCACTTGTTATTAAAAGATTCCTGACTAATACACCAAGTAAGCAGCCTTCTTTTACAGGCTATTGCCTTAATAGGGCATATGCTGTGCTGTGTTAGGGAGCTCTAACTGATTCTTTCTTTTCTGGAATGTGAGCCAAGAGGTGAGAAGATGAGAAAAGAGGCTAGAAAGCCAGGCAGAAGCCAGACAGAAAATCTTCCTTGTCCTATGAAGTTTGTCTTTTCTTTGGGGGCGGGGGGGATCGGTGTTTATTCTAGAGAGAAGTAAGACAAATTTGTTAAAATGTTACTTTTTTTAATGTATTAAACTCTAATAATTCAAGCTGGGTTAGAGACTTTTTATTAACTTATCATGGTAAGAGCTACTTAGCACTTACCTGAAATCTTACGCTCTAACAATCTAGATGCTACTTTTTACAATGCAAGCCAAACTTAACCTCAACAATGCCAGCTCCTGTCATGCATTTTAAAACCACGAGGGCCAAAGAGTCAACCAACAGATGGTAAAAGAAGGTAGTGATGAAGAGGAAGGAATAAGAGTTTTCGGATGCTTGGGGCTGATGCACTGGGACGACCCAGAGGGATGGTATGGGGAGGGAGGAGGGAGGGGGGTTCAGGATGTGGAACACGTATATACCTGTGGCGGATACATGTTGATGTATGGCAAAACCAATACAATAATGTAAAGTAATTAACCTCCAATTAAAATAAATAAATTTATTTTTTAAGAAAAGAGTTTTCTTCAATTCAATAAATATTTAGTAAACACCTAATTTGTACTGGGCACAGGGCTGGACAGTACAGATATGAAGTTAGCTGGAAAATACCCCTGCCTCCCAGGTGGTTAATGTCAAGGTAAGATACCAGCAGCTAGTTTCCACTTCAATGTAGTAAGTGCTACTAATGAAGCTCATCACAGAGTCTCCAAACCTAGCCTGGGAGAATCAAGGAGAAGATAATGCCTGTTCAAAGTCTGAAGGAATAAGCAGAGGTTAGACTGGTTAACCTTTCAGGTTAACCTGAAAACAATTACAGAAAACTAACCAGTCTGATCACATGGTCCACTGTCTTGTCTAACTCAATGAAACTATGAGCCAGGCCATTTATGGCCACCCAGGATGGACAGGTCATAGTGGAGAGTTCTGACAAAGTGTGGTCCACTGGAGAAGGGAATGGAAAACCACTTCAGTATTCTTGCCTTGAGAACCCCACGAACAGTATGAAAAGGCAAAAAGATAGGACACTGAAAGATGAATTTCCCAGGTCAGTAGGTGCCTAATATGCTACTGGAGATCAGTAGAGAGATAACTCCAGAAAGAATGAAGGGATGGAGCCAAAGCAAAAACAACACCAGTTGTTGATGTGACTGGTGACCAAAGTAAAGTCCGATGCTGTAAAGAGCAATATTGCATAAGAACCTGGAATTTTAAGTCCATGAAACAAGGCAAATTGGAAGTGGTCAAACAAGTGATAGCAAGAGTGAACATTGACATTTTAGGAATCAGCGAACTAAAATGGACTGGAATGGGTGAATTTAATGGTCAGATGACCATTATATCTACTACTGTGGGCAAGAATCCCTTAGAAGAAATGGAGTAGCCATCATAGTCAAAAAAAGAGTTTGAAATGCAGTACTTGGATGCAGTCTCAAAAATGACAGAATGATCTCTGTTCATTTCCAAGGCAAACCATTCAATGTCACAGTAATCCAAGTCTATGCCCTGACCAGTAATGCTGAGGTTGAATGGCTCTATGAAGACAAACAAGACCTTTTAGAACTAACACCCAAAAAGATGTCCTTTTCATTATAGGGGACTGGAATGCAAAAGTAGGAAGTTAAGAGATACCTGGAGTAACAGGCAAATTTGGCCTTGGAGTACAGAATGAAGCAGAGCAAAGGCTAATAGAGTTTTGACAAGAAAACGCACTGCTCATAGCAAACACCATCTTCCAACAACACAAGAGAAGATTCTATACATAGACATCACCAGATGGTCAATACCAAAATCAGACTGATTATATTCTTTGCAGCCAAAGATGGAGAAGCTCTATACAGGCAGCAAAAACAAGACTGGGAGCTGAATGTGGCACAGACCATGAACTCCTTTTGCCAAATTCAGACTTAAATTGAAGAAAGTAGGGAAAACCACTAAACCATTCAGGTATGACTTAAATCAAATCTCTTACAATTATACAGTGGAAGTGAGAAATAGATTCAAGGGGTTAGATCTAATAGAGTGCCTGAAGAACTATGGATGGAGGTTCCTGACATTGTACAGGAGGCAGGGATTAAGAACGTCCCCAAGGAAAAGAAATGCAAAAAGGCAAAATGGTTGTCTGAGGAGGCCTTACAAATAGCTGTGAAAAAAAGAGAAGCAAAATGCAAGGGAGAAAAAGAAAGATATTCCCATTTGAATGCAGAGTTCCAAGGAAGAACAAGGAGAGATAAGAAAGTCTTCCGGTGATCAATGCAAAGAAATAGAGGAAAACGATAGAATGGGAAGGACTAGAGATCTCTTCAAGAAAATTAGAGATACCAAGGGAATATTTCATGCAAAGATGGGCACAATAAAGGACAGAAATGGTATGGACTTAACAGAAGCAGAAGATATTAAGAAGAGGTGGCAAGAATATACAGAACTATACAAAAAAGATCTTAATGACCCATATAATCATGATGGTGTGATCACTCACCTAGAGCCAGACATCTTGGAGTGCGAAATCAAGTGGGCCTTAGGAAGTATCACTATCAACAAAGCTAGTGGAGATGATGGAATTCCAGTTGAGCTATTTCAAATCCTAAAAGATGATGCTGTGAAAGTGCTGACTAAATATGCTAGCAAATATGGAGAACTCAGCAGCGGCCACAGGACTAGAAAAGGTCAGTTTTCATTCCAATCCTAAAGAAAGGCAATGCCAAAGAATGCTCAAACTATTGCACAATTGCATTCACCTCACACGCTAGCAAGTAATGCTCAAGATTCTCCAAGCCAGGCTTCAACAGTATGTGAACTGTGAACTTCCAGATATTCAAGCTGGATTTAGAAAAGGTAGAGGAAGCAGAGATCAAATTGCCAACATCCGTTGGATCATCGAAAAAGCAAGAGAGTTCCAGAAAAATATCTACTTCTGCTTTATTGACTATGCCAAATCTTTGAGTGTGTGGATCACAACAAACTTTGGAAAACTCTTAAAGAGATGGGAATACCAGACCACCTTGCCTGCCTCCTGAGAAATCTGTATGCAGGTCAAGAAGCAATAGTTAGAACCGGACATGGGAAAACAGACTGGTTCCAAATCAGGAAAGGAGTACATCAAGGCTGTATATTGTCACCCTGCTTATTTAACTTCTATGCAGAGTACGTCATGCAAAATGCTAGGCTGGATGAAGCACAAGCTGGAATCAAGATTGCTGGGAGAAATATCAATAACCTCAGATAAGCAGATGACACGATCCTTATGGCAGAAAGTGAAGAGGAACTGAAGAGCCTCTTGATGAAAGTGAAGAGGAGAGGGAAAAAGTTAGCCTAAAACTCAGCATTCAGAAAACAAAGATCATGGCATCTGGCCCCATCACTTTATGGCAAATAGATGGGGAAACAGTGGAAACAGTGACAGATTTTATTTCTGGGGGCTCCAGAATCACTGCAGATTGTGATTGCAGCCATGAAATTAAAAGACACTTGCTCCTTGGAAAAAAAGTATGACCAACCTAGGCAGCATATTAAAAAAGCATAGACATTACTTTGCCAACAAAGGTCCGTCTAGTCATGGCTATGGTTTTTCCAGCAGTCATGTATGCACGTGAGAGTTGGACTATAAAGAAAGCTGAGCACTGAAGAATTGATGCTTTTGAAGTTGGTGTTGAGAAGACTTGAGAATCTTGAGAGTCTCTTGGACAGCAAGGAGATCCAACCAGTCCATCCTAAAGGAAATCAGTCTTGAGTACTCATTGGAAGGACTGATGTTGAAGCTGAAACTACAATCCCTTGGCCACATGATGTGAAGAACTGACTCATTTGAAAAGACCCTGATGCTGGGAAAAATTGAAGGTTGGAGGAGAAGGGGATGACAGAGGCTGAGATGGTTGGATGGCATCGCTAACTCAGTGCATATGAGTTTGAGAAAACTCTGGGATTTGGTGACGGATAGGGAGGCCTGGCATGCTGCAGCCCATGGGGTCACAAAGAGTTGGACATGACTGAGCAACTGAAGTGAACTGAACTAGTCTGTTTAAGTTAATTGACCAAGAACTTGGAAAAGGGGCATTCAGGCAACATAGCATGAACATAACATGACCAAAAGCACAGAAGTATGGAACAATGTGGGGTGTTTATGAAACTCTAAGTAGTCTGGATTTTGCGGAAGTATGAGCTGAGAGGTGGGAAGACAAGAGAGAAGAGATTGGAAAGGTGGGTGGGGTTCAGATCAGGGAGATTTCCCCCTATCAGGCCAAAGGGCTGAGGCTCATCCAGTGAGGTCTGAATAGTCATTTCAACTAAGGATTTTAAGCAAGGAAGCAACATATTAGATAAGAGTTTTAGTTAAATTGTATTCTGTGGCTCTTTGGAGAATAGAATAGGCAGGAAGTCCATTTAGGAAGCTAAGTCAAAAGGGTAGACAAAAGAGCCTCAAGAGGTTTGAAATAGATTTTGATCAATGGACTAGAATTGAGAATTCAGAAATAATTTATGACCAATTTATGCTCAATTGATTTTTAACAAGAATGCCAAGACAATTTAACAGGAGAAAGAATAGTCTTTTCAACAAATAGTGCTAGGAAAGCTTGATATCCATGTATAATATAAATGAATGTAATTGAACCTATATGTACCTCACACCATAGATAAAGATAATTCAAAATGCACTACTGATCTAAATATAAGGCCTAAAACCATAAAATTCTTAGGAGAAAACATAGGAATATAGCTTCATGACCTTGAATTAAGCAATAATTTCTTAGATATGATACCAAAAGCATGACTAACGAAAACAGAAAAATTGGGCTTCATCAAAATTTGAAAATTTTAATGCTTGAAAAGATATCATCAAGAATTGAAAAGACAATTCCAAAGAAAAAGAAAACTGCAAATAGTTTATCTGATAAGGGCTAGTATCCAGAATATATAAAAATCAACAATTAAATGGGTAAAGGATCTGAATAAACATTTCTTTGGAGGAAATATTATAAATGAGCAATAAGTATATGAAAAGATGCTCAGATTAGATAGCAGTGAGTTGCACAACTCATGAATATACTAAAACCATAGAATTGTGCACTTTAAAAGGCGATTTTATCATATATGAATTATATCTCAAGCTGTTGCTATTATTATAAAAAGACCTTGGGAGAAAGGATGGGAGATTAATAAAGCCTTGGGAGAAGGGATCAGGAAATTCCCAAAGGAATCTTTTTGATAAACCTCAGCTGGTAAAGTTGACAGGACTTTTGAAGGACTGTTTGAAGAGAATGAGAAGACAGAGGTTACTTACACCTAGCTTTCTGAAGGACAGGAAGTAGAGGAATAGAAGGAAGAAGGAGAAGATACCAGGGCACCATAGGTTTCTCATGCAATCATGAGAGGAAATGGAAGTTGCTAATGAAAGAGAATGCTCAAACTACCGCACAATTGCACTCATCTCACATGCTAGTAAAGTAATGCTCAAAATTCTCCAAGCCAGGCTTCAACAATACGTGAACCATGAACTTCCAGATGTTCAAGCTGGTTTTAGAAAAGGCAGAGGAACCAGAGATCAAATTGCCAACATCCGCTGGATCATGGAAAAAGCAAGAGTTCCAGAAAAATATCTACTTCTGCTTTATTGACTATGCCAAAGCCTTTGACTGTGTGGATCACAATAAACTGTGGAAAATTCTGAGAGAGATGGGAATATCAGACCACCTGACCTGCCTCTTGAGAAATCTGTATGCAGGTCAGGAAGCAACAGTTAGAACT
>NW_024070211.1:109876833-109941085 GCF_014754425.2 Oryx dammah | reverse complement strand
TGGGGAAACAGTGGAAACGGTGTCAGACTTTATTTTTTTGGGCTCCAAAATCACTGCAGATGGTGACTGCAGCCATGAAATTAAAAGACGCTTACTCCTTGGAAGGAAAGCTATGGTCAACCTAGATAGTATATTCAAAAGCAGAGACATTACTTTGCCGACTAAGGTCCATCTAGTCAAGGCTATGGTTTTTCCAGTGGTCATGTATGGATGTGAGAGTTGGTCTGTGAAGAAGTCTGAGCGCCGAAGAATTGATGCTTTTGAACTGTGGTGTTGGAGAAGACTCTTGAGAGTCCCTTGGACTGCAAGGAGATCCAACCAGTCCATTCTGAAGGAGATCAACCCTGGGATTTCTTTGGAAGGAATGATGCTAAAGCTGAAACTCCAGTACTTTGGCCACCTCATGCGAAGAGTTGACTCATTGGAAAAGACTCTGATGCTGGGAGGGGTTGGGGGCAGGAGGAGAAGGGGACGACAGAGGATGAGATGGCTGGATGGCATCACGGACTCGATGGACGTGAGTCTGAGTGAACTCTGGGAGCTGGTGATGGACAGGGAGGCCTGGCATGCTGCGATTCATGGGGTCACAAAGAGTCGGACACGACTGAGCAACTGAACTGAACTGAACTGTATATGGAGTGCATCTAAAAGAGGGACTTGCACTTCGGACAAGGGACATACCAGAAGTTGCCTCTCTTGAACTTTTAAAGTAGGAGGTCTTTGTCTGCATTGGGCCTACCATGAACTCTGTGCTGTGCTGTGCTAAGTTACTTCAGTTGTGTTCAACTCTTTTTGACCCTATGGACTGGCTCCTCTGTCCATGGGATTTTCCAGGCCATGGAACCCACTCCGTGGGGATCTTCCCTCCAGGGGATCTTCCTGAGGGATAGAACCTGCATCTCCAGCGGCTCCTGCATTGCAGGCAGATTCTTTACTGCTGAGTCACCAGGGAAGCCCACCATGAACTTTACAGAACTGCAAAAAACTCAAAGCCAAAAGAGATGCAAAGGTTATTGTCTAAATTAAGAGCTTGTCTTTCTGAACTGATTTCATTAAAGCTAAGTGTTAGTTGTTCAGTCATGTCAACTCTTTTGGACTCCATGGACTGTAGCCCACGAGGCTCCTCTGTCCATAGCATTCTCCAGGCAAGAATACTGGAATGGGTTGCCATTCCCTTCTCCAGGGGATCTTATCTACCTAGGTTTCGAAACTAAGAATACTGCATTGCAGGCTGATTCTTTACCATCTGAGCTACCCAGGAAGCCCCCAGTTAATGGTATTAATTAAAAAAATTAAGTTTCTTAGAAATGATCCAGAAAGTAGATTCTACTGAAGCCATCATCTAGCAAATTGTTCTTTCCAAAGGCGGGGATTTCACAACAACAACAACAACAAAGAAGTCTTTTCTGTAGATTCTTATAAATTTTTACCTCAGATAGGAAGAAAAGAGGTTGGGAGAGCTTCCAAGCCTCAGGGGGTTTGTGCTATAGGGCCCAGGGCTTGGAATTAGACACATTTGGTTCAAATTCTGGCTCCTGTGCTTAATAGCTATGTGGACTTTGACTTATTATTTAACTTTCCAAAGTCTGTGTTCTTTAAAAACCACTGTCTTGCACATGCGCACACACAGAAAAGGTCAGTCAGTTCCCCTTCCTTCATTACCATATTTGATTCGGTTTTAATTTAGTAATCCATGGGGTTGCAGAGTCGGACATGACTTAGCAAATGAACAACAATAATCAATATTAAGGATGCTGGGTTTTTATTTCATGGAATAAGGTGAGTGCCGAGCGACTTCACTTTCCCTTTTCACTCTCATGCACTGGGGAAGGAAATGGCAGCCCACTCCAGTGTTCTTGCCTGGAGAATCCCAGGGACTGGGGAGCCTGGTGGGCTGCAGTCCATGGGGTCTCACTGGGGACACGACTGAAGTGACTTAGCAGCAAGGTGAGTACTAGCTCCCACGCAACACAGCAAGGAAATCTTTTTATTTATTGGCAGAGAAAATACTTCCAATGAAACCAATTTCAAAATGATCAGTATAACCAATATTCTGGATAAAAACATCATCTGTCTAACCCAGTATACCCTTCTTCTACACCACCAATTGATAACCATATAAGCCAACTGGAGCTAATCAAGCTTGCTTTGTCCAGAAAGCCCGCATGACAAATGTCCTGCCCGATTCCTTGTGAGTAGTGCTACTTAGCCTTCAAAGTAGTCATGAATAAGGTTTACAGTTTGTGGTACAGACTCCAGGCCCATAGGAAATGAGCAAGCTTCCGTATACATATGGACTACACACATGGAATTTTAGATGGTTATCAAAACATGAGTAATAAAACATTTATTGTTTCCAATGTGAAATCACTATACTAAACACTTTGCCTACATTATGTCAATGAATTCTCAAAAGGACACTATGAGGTAAACATCATTGTTACTACTATTCTACATATAAGGAAGTTAACACTCAAATTTTAGGTAAATTTCCCAGAGTCTTGCAGCCAGTAACTGGCCATGCCTAAGTCTGAACCCGGTTCTGATTCCAAAACCTACTCCTTAAACATAATATAATGCCTTTATATGTGATTTGTTATAAGTTATAAAAATCAGTCTGAAAACACAGTATTATTAAAAAGATTTGCCTCATCTGTCAACTAAATTTACTCTAGGATAAAGACATAGCTTTCAAAAAGCCTCGAAAACCATCTACATCTCAGTAATAAATGAAAAACTGGAGGAATTTTTTCCTTTGGTCTCAGTAAGTACCTACTATTTGCATCTCCAAACCTCTGAAGTGTTTATATTTAGCCTGTTGACAAAGCCTTTGGTCAAGAATTTTTACTGCTATCAAGTGATGCATCCATCTCTTAAGGAAAAAGCCCCTACAGCATCACTCCTCTCAAAAGTCTCCATGGCACTGAATGAGGAAGCAAGGCTGGTGCTGACACCAGGCCATTGTGGGGGTGCTGAATGTGGTGGAGGCTAGCTTCCTGCAGGGCCACCTCTTCTACTTTTTCTTGGATAAGGCAGAGAGGAATTGGTGGAGCTTTGTATTGCTGTTGTTACCCTCATATTTTCTGATGCCTTAATTAGAATTTTCAACTCATCTTCTCTGCAAGGGAAAATAAATCTCTAGTCATTTTCACCTCACCTATATATATATATATATATATAGTAGTGATGTAAATACACGCCACACACTAGAGGGCACACTTCTCACATAGGCAGTGCAGGGAAGGAGATAACAACGTGTGGATAGGGAGTGTGGAAGGCAGAGGAATAGGTCCTAGCAGAATCCAGAGGTCAAAACATAAAACTGAGCAAAGGAGGGGAATATGGGCTGATATCGAATAGTACACAGGAGACGCTCATGTTTTTTTTGGATCATAATCCTTTTTAGAAGGAGTCTCAGTCAATCAGTTCAGTTGCTCAGTCATGTCCAACTCTTTGCGACCCCATTGACTGCAGCACGCCAGGCCTCCCTGTCCATCACCAACTCCTGGAGTTTACTCAAACTCATGTCCATTGAGTCGGTGATGCCATCCAACCATCTCATCCTCTGTCATCCCCTTCTCCTCTCACCTTCCATCTTTCCCAGCATCAGGGTCTTTTACAATTAGTCAGTTCTTCACATCAGGTGGCCAAAGTATTGGAGAAGGAGTCTTTGGAAGCCAATAACTCCAAAAAAAAAAAAAAAAAAAACACACACACACACACATATGGTTGATCCTCATTATTTGTGGATCTGTATTGGTGAATTTGCCTACTTGCTGAAAAGTATTTTTAATATCCAAATCAATCAATGCTCACATGCTTTCATGGTCACTTACAGACATGCAGAGAGGTGGAAACTGATACCTGGATGTGCATGCTCCCAGCTGAGGTTGAACAAAGTGACACTCTCTCTGCCTTCCTGTTCCAGCTCTCACACCATAAGCAAGTATCTTTTTCAAGGTGTACTTAAGTGCCAGAATTTTTCCTTTTTGTGTGCTTTTGACTGGTGATTATACTGTTCAAAATAGCACCTAATCACAGTACTGAAGTCCTATCGAGAGTTCCTAAGTGTAAGAAGGCTATGATGTGCCTGTTGGAACATATTTGTGTGTTAGTTTAGCTTCACTCAGGCATCAGTCACAGTGCTGGTGGCCTTGAGTTCAATGACACAAATACTGTATTTGAAATAATGTTTATACAAAGAAATATGGCATATAGTTAATTATTTGTAAGAAGTATCTACAGTGGACCCTTCAGCCACAGAGGTTTGAACTACATAGATCCACTTACATCCAGAGTTTTTTCAATAGTAAATACAGCACTACCGCACAATCCATGGTTTACTGAATCTGCATCTGTAGGACTGTGGATACAGAGAGCCCACTGTAAAGTTATTAGTGGATTTTTGACTGTATGGAGGGTTGGTGTCCCTAACCTCCATGTTCTTCAAGGGTCAACTGTATTAAATATAATGTTCTTAAAGAGAAACACATACAATACAGGTTATATATTCATCAGTTGACAACAGTATTGTGACCAGAGGCTTGCAGGACTCTAACCATGTATTTCTTCTAGGAGCAATGCTTCAAGAAGCATTCACAGAAGCCTCATAGAACATAACTTTTGTGAATAATGAGAATCAAGTGCATTGAAAACAAACAACATTTACATATAATATCTAGAGACTCTCAGAACCACTGAAACCCCTCTGTAAACCTGACCTAGGGTCCCACATAGCTCATGTTAAATAGCCCTAATATCCTGCCACAAACGCGCATGGTTGATAAGTAGAGTATTCTATAGGACTGTGCTAACAATGTGGATGTAAGAATTACTGTTAACAAAGATGATCTGAATCCTTACTATGTGCAGGTCTTTTATTCTCAGAGGAAGTGAGTATAGATATGCATGTCTGTATCAATTTGGGGGTAATAGTCATGTATTATATGTGGTTGTATTGATTACTTTATTAAATGAATCATTTAATATTCAGTATAAACAAAGGGTAAGAAAATTCAGAGACATGACCTGTTTATTATCCCCTCACCTTTCAGATCATTATTTCTTGCTGCTAGCATACACAATGAATATTAAGGAGCCATTCCTTGAGATTTGGGCTAAACATTAGCAGGAAGAATGGAACAGTTACAAATATTTTACAGCAGGATATTTAGCAACTTGTCTAACACCCTCTTTGCATGGATAAGTGCATCACTCATTTTTCAGAGAGCAAAGCAGAGTAATAGGAGGGGGTTTGGTTTCTTTCCTCCCTGCTGACTCCTTTTATTATCCTACTCTGTACATTGGTGATAACTTCAAGACAAAGTGGAACGTGTGCACTTCTTCCTGTGGATGTGGACGTGCATGTGTGCTAAGTTGCTTTAGTTGTGTTCAACTCTGCAACGCCATGGATCAAAGCCCACCAGGCTCCTCTATCCATGGGATTCTCCAGGCAAGAATACTGGCGTGGTTGCCATGCCCTCCTCCAGGGGATCTTCCTAACCCAGGGATGGAACCTGCTTTTCTTACATCTCCTGTACTGGGAGGTGGGTTCTTTTCCACTAGCATCACCTGGGAAGCCCTTATATCTTCCCAGATGGACTTTATTTTCAAGTGTCATTGTTCTATAAACTTAAGCAGTATTTCTGAGAATCAAGTAAAGGAGTCTGCATATGCCATGTGGCATGAGGATTATTTTGAACTGAAGACATGTAAGTAACAAAAGTTGCAAGAAGAAGCTTTTCTGAACTCCCCTTATCTGCCTAAAAGCAAAGCCTCCAAAAATAATTCAACTGTCATAAATCTCCTCCCTGGGAGCTTTGCAATCAGAGAAGATTGATTCCCATCACCAGAGATGAGAAGTCAGCACTGGGATAAGAAATTGCCTAAATAGATACTGTCATATAAAACTGTTATACTTCCCATTTATTTTCCTAAAGGACCATTTATTTTGCCCAAAAGTCACTGATTGTCCCAGAAGTGTCCTTCTTCCTCTCTTCATCTCCTATTAAGATGGTATAGAAACCCCAAAATCTAACTGGCCCTTAGAGTCACTTTTTTGGTGAACTTCTGTATGTATATGATTAAAATATGTTTTGTTTTTTTTTTTTGTCTTGCTAATCTGTCAGTTCAAGTTGAATTCAGTCATCAAACACTGAACTTAAGAGGGCAGAGGAAAAAAACTTTTCCCCTGACACAGGATTGTAAAGGATTCCATGATGATGCTTCAAATCTCTTAACCCCAAATTCCTAAATGCCTCAGTCTCTATTCTAGACTTCCCAGGTAGTGGGTCAGATAAAGGAAACTAATACTGCCCACCTAGGATGATCCCTAGGGTGGGAACGTCTTGTGGTCCACAGTATTTTGGGTACAAACCTACTACTCACCTTGAGTCTCCCAGAACTGAAATGTGGAGGCAAAGATCTTGAGGCTGCTATTATCCTGGCTCTTGTCTGGGCCAAGTTACCTGTGCAAAGAAGACAAAAAATTAAGGCAAAGGAAAAGTTAAAGAATAGTATGATAAGTAATTTTTCCCTTTGTGTCCCTGTATTTTTCAGAATGTTCTAAATGATGTGCCCTGAATTTGAAACATTTGGAAAAATTTTGAAACTCAATGATATAAATTATAAGTAAAATATAATATTTATAAGCTATCATTTGTAATATAAATTAAATTTATATTAGTTTAAAAAGCAAATAAGAAAGCACAAAGTCTCACATTCACTTAACAAACTAGTGCTAAGTCACTCAGTCGTGTCTGACTCTTTGTGACCCATGGACTGTAGACTGCCTGGTTCCTCTGTCCATGGGATTCGCCAGGCAGGAATATCAGAGTGGGTTGCCAAGTCCTCCACCAGGGGATCTTCCCAACCCAGGGATCAAACTAGAGATTGAAGGGAATTACTATAACATAAGAGAACCATATATGAAAATCCTATAACTCATGTACTCAACAATGAAAAATTGGAAGTGAAAAATGGAAGTGAAACATTGGAAGTGAACAGTGAAAAATTTTTCCTCTAAGATTAGGAACAAGACAAGAATGTCCACTCTCACCACTTCTATTCAACGTAATACTGGCAGCCCTAGCTAGATCAGCTAGGCAAGAAATAGAAATTAAAGGCATCCAAATTGCAAAGTAAGAAGTACAATTATCTCCATTCACAGATAACATCATCTTACATATAGAAAACCCTAAAGATCATACACGTGCACTAGCAAATGAATTCAAAGTTGTAGGATATAAAAGCAACATATAAAAAGCCAGTGGCATTTACATACACTAACAATGAAAATCTGAAAAGGGAGTTAAGAAAAGAGTTCCATTTACAATGGCATCAATAAGAATAAAATACTGAGGAGTAAACTTAACCACTTTCAAGCACTGGAGAAGGAAATGGCAACCCACTCCAGTGTTCTTGCCTGGAGAATCCCAGGGACGGGGGAGCCTGGTGGGCTGCCGTCTATGGGGTCACACAGAGTCGGACACGACTGAAGTGACTTAGCAGCAGCAGCAGCAAACTTAACCAAGGAGGTGAAAATTTATACACTGAAAACTATACAACACTCCTGAAAGAAACCAACAAAGGCACAAATAAATGGAAAGCTATTCCATTGTGAGGGAGAAAAAAATATACTTTTTCCTCTACCTGTTAGGGGAAGCACACTGATTGAAACTGCCCACCCTGGCCAGGCACCATAGTAACCATTTGCATGAGTTGTTTTATTACAGGAGGTCCTGGTAAGGAACAGGGAACTACTAAGCCTCTACCAACCAAGAAAAGTTTGAGAAAGGTCAAAAGGAGACACCACCTGTTCGCCCACCTCCCAGAATCCTTCTCTCTGCCATCTATCTTGGCTGAACAAGGTGTGCACCACCAGGAAGAACTCTGAGTCAGAATGATTGGCTGAGGACAACCCGGAAACTAATCACATAACCATAAAACCCAAGACTGCAAGCCATGTGGCAGAGCTGTTCTCCTGGTTTCCCTTACCCTACTGCTCTCCACCCGGGTACCCTTTCCCAATAAAATTTCTTGCTTTGTCAGCAAATGTCTCCTCGGGCAATTCATTTCTGAGTATTAGACAAGAGCCCAGTTTCGGTCCCTGGAAGGGGTTCCTTTTCCTACAACATACCCACCTTAGGATCATTGGC
Source organism: Oryx dammah (assembly GCF_014754425.2). Classification (NCBI taxonomy): domain Eukaryota; kingdom Metazoa; phylum Chordata; class Mammalia; order Artiodactyla; family Bovidae; genus Oryx; species Oryx dammah. The sequence goes on along the minus strand of NW_024070211.1, from coordinate 109,932,929 downwards.
TGGGGCCCTGCAAATTAGACTGACAGAGGATAGAGCAGCAAGAGAAAAATAATCAGAAGTTTACTAATGCATGCATTGCAAATATATATAGGATTATTCAGTGATGAGTAATTCAAAGGGGTGGTTAGAACTTGGACTTATATAGATATTAACAAAAGAACAATAAATTGATAAAGAAGTGAAAGACAAAGAAAAAGAACTTTGAGTTCCAGGGGTGGGAATTTATGGTAAGAGTAGATATACAAGGAAGGGCTTCCCTGGTGGCTCAGTGGTAAAGAACCCACCTGCCAATGCAGGAGATGTGGGTTCTATCTTTGGGTGAAGACGATACCCTGGAGAAGGAAATGGCAACCCACTCCATTCTTGCCTGGTTCCACGGACTGTGGTGGGCTACAGTCCACCACCACGGCAAATATATAAACAACAACAAATATATAGGGAAGCTATTATAAGATAAGGGCTAATTTATTATATAGATTCCTCTAGTGCTGTCTCTGAGTTGATAGGGTCTAGAGTTATCTCTGGTGATTAACTTCTGCCTTTTTTGGTAAAGAGGAGAGGGGGCATATTTTTACAAATTTATGTCCTGCTTTTGGGCAAATGCAGGGAAGGCAGAGAACTTTTCTTATATCTGCTCCTTTTCAATTGCTTTCAGCTTAAAATAATCCTTATGCCAAACTGGCATATTTTGGGGTGGCATATTCTGTTACCCTGCATTGTGTTCATGGATTAGAAGGCTTCATATTGTTAAAATGTCCACATCACCCAAAGAGATCTACAAATTCAGTGCAATCCCCATCAAAATCTCAATGACATTTTTGGACAAATAGAAAAAATCCTAAAATTCATATGGAACCCCAAAGGACTCTAAAATAATCTTCAGAAGGAAAAGAAAAAACTGAAGGCCTTATATGTCCTAATTTCAAAATACATTACAAAGCTATAGTAGTTGAAATAATCTGGCAAAACAATACTGACATGAAGATAAACATATAGACCAGTGGAACAGAACAGATATCCCAGAAATAGAGCCATGCACATATGGTCGAATAATCTTTGATATGGGTATTAAGGCTACACAATGGGGAAAGGATTATCTCTTCAACAAATGGTGCTGTGAACACTGGCCATTTACATGCGAAAGAATGAAACTGAAACCCTATATTATACCATACTCGAAGATCAACTCATACTAAAGACTTAAATGCAAGACCAGAAACTATATAAGCATAAGGGGAAAGCTTCATAACATTGGTCTTGACAATTATTTCTCAGGTAAGACACCAAAAGCACAGGCAACAAAAGCAAAAATAGACAATTGGCACTGTATATCAACAGGGGGAGAAAGATGCGAGAAAACCATCTATCTTGTAAGAGGTTAATTTCCAAAATATATAAAGAACTCCTACAACTCAACTCTTTGCGACCCCATACTGCAGTGGGCAGCCTTTCCCTTCTCCAGGGGATCTTCCCAACCCAGGGATCAAACCCAGGTGTCCCACATTGCTGGCAGATTCTTTACCAGTTGAGCCACAAGGGAAGCCCTACAACTCAGCAAGCAGCAAAAAATAAAATAAGCTGATTTAAAAATGGGCAAAGAACTTGAACATACATGCCTGCAAACATGACATACAAATGGCCTGAAGGTATATGAAAAGATTCTTAGTATCACTAACAGGGTAATGTAAATCAAAGCCACAATGAGATAACACCTCATATTTGTTTGAGTGGAGATTATAAATGAAGAGGAATAAAATATCTCCCTTTGGCATACTGATTATTTTAAGTTGTTATTTTTGAGAAACATAGACACACATGAGGCTCTGAAAACCGAGCCGAAATTACCTTTTGTAAGAAAACTTTACAAGAGGAATGAATCTCCATATGTAAAGGCGTCTCCCTCTCTCTGCTAGAAAGAGGATGACTACATAATTTTCAGGGCTGTTATGGGCACTAGATGAAATAATTCATGAAAAGCATTATCAACACAGCTCTGGTACAAGGAAAGTGCTCACTTCGTGTTACGAGCATTGATGATGATGATTTGCTATGAACAGTTCACACGGTCTCAGTAGAGGGCAAGAGAACAGGGACTTTCACTAATTTGCTACTGTGAACCCTGGTTTGTAAAAAAAAAAATTAATGAAACATGAGAAAAAATGATACGGCAACTCCACTTTGAATGTCCATCTCTTGGCCTCTCTGATTTCTACTGCTTTTTGCCTTTGAAGGGTCTGAGTGTCCTGCTAGAACTCTCTTCTCCCTTCCTCTCCACCCACCCTTCATCTCCTCTCATCCTTTGCCCCCCAAACCAAGAGATCTGTTTTACCTAAAATGTCATTTGATTCTGTAGCAAAATAAAAAGTTGTCAGTGGAAGGAAAAGCTGCAATTTGTGCATTTGCAAGACACTAAAGATTTCAAAGTTTTTAGCAAGTCTAGCACAAAGATGTCCAAATGTTTTCTCTGGCGATATCTTCAGAGGCTAAACTGTGATTAATAGCCCAGAAAGAATCCTTTGAAGCAGGATTGGTGACATCAAAGTCGTAATCCAGGGGTGGCAGGAGCTTTATAATGAGTGGGAAGCATTTTAACACATTTCAAAGGATTTACAGCATGAATAAACAATAGACCTCAGCAGATGTGCCACACACACCTTTCAGAAACATAACCTATAAGAAGTTTCCATTTTAATTTAAATGTAAATACAGTGTTCACACTTCTTTCAAATGTTAAGCATCCTCAGTGCTTCACCCCCCAGACAGTCTCTTTGGCTAAGGATGCCTCACTGCTCCAGAGCACCCTCCTGTGACTCACTGACATATCGGAGAGGGAAAAAACGGAAGTCAGAGGCATTGGATGGAATTTATATCCTATATGGGAACTGGGTTAGGAAAGAATCTAAAATGGAGCTTGCAATGATCCGAGATAATTTCTCTGCTTCCAACTTAAAGGGAAAGAGACAAGTGGTCTGAAGACGGGGCTGAAACTTTTAAAAGACAGCAATTTCCTGCCTGCTTCAGAGGATTTTCAGCTCTTGGAAAGCAACCAGCACCCAGGATTTCAGTTGCCTCTTAAGAGTTGCCCGAGATGATGGGTTGCTGTTTTAAATAATCAGGCTTGAAATTTGACTTCCCTCTGCTGCCCTCTCTGGGTTTAAAGGATTGGTTGCAGGGTTCTGGTGGTGACTGCTGGTGGGCATTTGTTTAGGAAACTTTCCTGTTTTAATTTTCCATAACACAAGAAATAGGCTAATAAGCTAATAAATGATTGCAAAGAAATGCTGAAAAGTAAAAGGCTGGTGTCAAATGCTGCCCAAAAGGAGTTGCAAAGAAAACATCAGCTCTTTTTTTTGCCAGATTAAGTTATGTGAGTATACCTGAGAACTACTATGTTGTACCCCACAGTCAGCGTGGGTGAAAGTGAAAGTTGCTCAGTCGTGTCCAACCCTTTGCGACCTCATGGACTGTAAGCCTGCCAGGTTTCTCTGTCCACGGAATTCTCCAGGCAAGATAACTGGAGTGGGTAGCTGTTTCCTTCTCCAGAGGATCTTCCTAACCCAGGGACTGAACCCAGGTCTACTGCATTGCAGGCGGATTCTTTACTGTCAAGCCACCAGGGAAGCCCAGTTTGGATACTGAAAACCGAAATCATACCTTTCTGTCTAAATGAGAATGACCTTGTGCTATTCCTGTCCCCATTAACATGAATTTCTTTTCCAGGAGTCTCCTGTCCAGACAAATGGTTTGATTGTTCATTACAAGAATTTCCCCAAAGACCCAAGACCCACCAACTCTTTATGAAAAATATCCATTGTTTAAGCTCCATGGTTCTGTGAATCCCTTGTTTCAAATTCACACGTTGCTGTTTCCACCAATCATGGGCTGGTTATATTGTATGTGATCCTTGTTATTGCTGCTCAATCCCCTAGTCGTATCTGACTTTGACCCCATGGCCTGCAGCACACTAAGCCTCCCTGTCCCTCACCATCTCCCGAAGTTTGCCTAAGTTTATGTTCATTGCATCAGTGATGCCATCCAGCCCTTTGATCCTCTGACACCCTCTTCTTCTGCCCTCAATCTGTCCCAGCATCAGGGACTTTTCCAATGAGTCAGCTGTTCACATCAGATGACCAAAATACTGGAGCTTCAGCATCAGTCTTTCCAGTGAATATTCAGGGTTGATTTCCCTTAAGATTGATTAGTTTGATCTCCTCGCTGTCCAAGAAACTTTCAGGAGTCTTCTCCAGCACCACAGTTTGAAGGCATCAATTCTTTGGTGCTCTGCCTTCTTTATGGTCCGGCTCTCACAACCGTACATGACTACATGGAAAGACCATAGCCTTGACTGTATGCACCTTTGTCAGCAGAGTAATGTCTGTGCTTTTCAACATACTGTCTAGGTTTATCATAGCTTTCCTGCCTAGAAGCAATCGCCTTCTGATTTCATGGCTGCAGTCACCATCTGCAGTGATTTTAGAGCCCAAGAAGAAGAAATTTGTCACTACTTTCACTTTTTCCCCTTCTATTTGCCATGAAGTAATGGGGCTGGATGCCAAGATCTTAGTTTTTTTAATATTTAGTTTTAAGCTAGCTCTTTCACTCTCCTCCTTCATCCCTCATCAAGAAGCTCTTTTGTTCCTCTTCACTTGCTCGTGTGATCCTTATGTAGTTCTAATTAAGCCCTCTCACTTAGAAAGACTCATCTTGAATCAAACTTGACCTCTCAACAAATTCTGACTCAGCCTTTCTTTCTCCAAGACACTGCCAAAGCTTTGAGTGATGGTGGTGTCCCTTCCTGTGGGGAGCAATGAACTCTACTTTGTCTAATTATAACAGGCAGGGTGAGTAATGTTTAGGGGGTCAGCTTGGGACAGACTTACGCAGGGGTGATACTTGGAGTAAATGAAATGTCCTCATTTTAGTTAATAACACTGTAACCAATAAAAATGCAAGGGGTTAAATTCAGTAGTTATATAAAACATACTAGAGTATTTGGTATTTAAAAAAAAAAAACACTTAGATAATGATCTATCCTGTAAGTCTATATAACAAGAACTTGTTTTAGATTTGATACACTGAGATAACTTAAAATAGTGACAAGAAAATGACACAGTTGTAGGAGGTGGAGAGAGAAAGGGTAATGTTAGATTTTGTTCTGCAGATTTCACTCTCTCTCCTGGCATTTATCTATGGCTTTGAGTGTTAATATCAATAAACGGACAAGGGGGAGGTGGAAGAGTTCCCAGTCTACTTAATCTCTCAAGAAAAGAACACAGATAATTTATGTATACATGGAAGTGGCTGTAGTTCTGTGGAGGGAAGAAATAAAGAGATCAGCCTGTACTCTAAGCTGTTCTAATGAAGAAAGATACGCACGTACAGCAAATGTTCTTTTCTGAACACACAACCTAGACTTCATCATGTATGCGGGAAATTTAATGCCCAAAGGGAACCTTTCCCCATTTCTGCATTCATTGGCATTTGTCTGGAAATTTAAGGAATTTTTGCACAGTGAACACCTTTACACTATCTGCTTGAAGGAGGCCAAACCAAGGTTTTCACTGATTTTTTTTTTCCCATTTAAAATGAGAACTACAGCTTTAAAAATTTGTGGCCCAGAGATTCTAAAATTGTATAGCTGAGGAAAAACTAATAACTCCTTTCCTCTTTAAGTTTGAAAACTCATAAACAGGATGTCATCTCAGCAAACAACTGCATCAAATCATCAGAACGTGTCAAGGAGGCAACCAGACTTCCCTTCAACTCAGTCTACAGTGGAGCTGAGGCTCCCTGCTTCCTGCATTTTACTGCCACATGGGTGGAAACTGCCAGTTCAGCCTATCTTAATAAAGACAGAGCTAGTTAAGAAAAGCCCTGGGTATTGTCTGCCTTCCCCACATGTTTCACTTGGAGTTTGCTTGGAAATACCATGACTGCCAAATGACATGACATGTGTTCACAAAAGTGCTGGAACCTAGACAGCTGATATCTATCCATGAAGACTTAACCCACTGAGAAAAACATGACATTCACAGACGCATACCTGCCAGTACCCACACATGTAAGGATCATTTATTTCAGCCTCAGAGCAACATCCGTATGCAGCAGAGTGGTTTTTAGTACAATAAAGCCTAGTCTTGGACAAAACTGTAATTTACCCAAAGGATATATTCAAAGTCCCATACACGGCTTTTCACATCCCTATTCCCACTTCTGAAGGTCAATATGGCTTTAATGCTGTGACTCTTCCTTATCCCAACAACCAGTTTTCCCTATTTCCTTGCCCCACCCTGGAAATCTCCCCAGTAGACCTTCTCTATACTCCCACTGAAGCTCCCCTGTCTATGTTCTAAACCTTCATGTTATTATTCTTCTCTGACAACTAATCCAGGTCCACTTTCTTCATGATTGGATAAATGTGTTACTTCACATAGGTGAGATGTTTGCATATGAAGGGGAGCAGAATTTGTCATCCCAAAATATGCCTCTCTAGCATAAGTATTATTTCAGGCTAATTATTTTTAAGAAATAGTCATCATAGGAGAGACTTTGAAAACTGAGTAGAAACGACCCTTTTGTAAAGAACTTTGTAGGGAGAAAACATGGAAAAGGAAGACTTTATTAAGACATCATGAGTTACTGGTGGGATCGTGGAAAAAAGCTTAGCTAATTTTGCTCTTCCAGTGGCCTTATGTAGCTACTTATCCAACCATGTGGCCAAAGGTGGTTTGGATACAAGCCACTCTGGGATTTACATTTGTTAGTTACTACAGGGGGCACAGTCTTGAGTAAAATCTCTTGTGGGTCAGGTTGTTGCAATACAGGGAACCCACATTTCAGAGTCTAAGACTAACTGACAAGGCAAGAGAGAATAAACTGATTACTAATAAAAAATATTTTACATAATATAAAATAGGGATATAATTATATTTTATATAATATAAAATAAGATTAAAAATCCCTCCCTAGACACTCTGCTCAACACAACTTATCTACTGATGGTGGGTCAGTTATAGATTTCTCTATGTAAAGCATAAAATTATGTTTTCAATTAAGTCTGAGAAAGCCATACAGTTTTTCAGAAAACAAGAGGCTGGTAACTTCACATTTTGCAGGATGATGACTGAGTGCTTGAAATTATAAGTGCTTATTTAGTTCTCCCTCTTTAGCCTGGAAGCAATGAAAAGAATGCTAGACTCATAACTGAGAAACCTGAATTCTTATCCCAAGCCTACCTCTGACTTTAGATCATTTCTAGTCTCTATGACTCAACAGTATGACACCTCAAATGAGAAGTTTGAGTAGATGAGCATACTTGTGTGTGCTGCAGCATTTTGCCATGGCACTCGTGGAACAAATCCTCTGTGCTATGTAGCTGAATCTAGATCAATGTCTGCTAATGTGGTATAAGAGGGGTAGACTCTTGAGAGATGGGACTACAAGGGATAGAGTAATGTTTACCTGGTACCAAAAAAAGATTGCATGACATCTGTGGCCAGGGCATGTGAAAACTTTACCTAGGCTGTAAATCAGAGAGCTGGTCAGGGCAGTAAACAATATTGATCAAAAGCAACATTAGGGGAAAAATTCACAAATGATACATCTGATAATGGACTATTATCTAAAATATACAAAGAACCCTTGAAATTCTACAATGAGAAAACAAACAACCTGATTTTAAAATGGGCCGAATACTTTAACAGAAGCCTCACTAAAGAAGATACACAGATGGCAAATAAGCATATGAAAAGATGCTCCACATTATATATCATCAGGGAAATGCAAATTAAAATGAGATACCATTATATGCCTACTGCTGCTGCTGCTGCTAAGTCGCTTCAGTCGTGGCCGACTGTGCGACCCGATAGACGGCAGCCCACCAGGCTCCCCCGTCCCTGGGATTCTCCAGGCAAGAACACTGGAGTGGGTTGCCATTTCCTTCTCCAGTGCATGAAAGTGAAAAGTGAAAGTGAAGTCGCTCAGTCGTGTCTGACTCTTAGCAACCCCATGGACTGCAGCCTACCAGGCGCCTCCATCCATGGGACTCTCCAGGCAAGAGTACTGGAGTGGGGTGCCACTGCCTTCTCTGATACACCTACTAAAATAGCCAAAATCCAGAACACTGACATCATTAAATGCTGCCAAGGATGTAGAGCAACAGAGACTCTCATTCATTGCTTATGGGAATACAAAATGTGGCAGCTACTTTGGAAGACAGTTTGGTGGCTTCTTACAAAAATAAACATAGTCTTACATATGATCAGCAATTATGTTCCTTGGTATTTACCCAAAGGAGTTGAAAACATGTCCACACAGGAACTTATTGCCAAAAATTGGAAGTAACTAGGATGTCAGTTCAGTTCAGTCGCTCAGTCATTTCCAACTCTTTGTGACCCCATGAATCGCAGCATGCCAGGCCTCCCTATCCATCACCAGCTCCCGGAGTTCACTCAAACTCATGTCCATCGAGTCAGTGATGCCATCCAACCATCTCATCCTCTGTCGTCCCCTTCTCCTCCTGCCCCAAACCCCTCCCAGCATCAGAGTCTTTTCCAATGAGTCAATTCTTCGCATGAGGTGGCCAAAGTATTGGAGTTTCAGCTTTAGCATCATTCCTTCCAAAGAACACCCAGGACCAATCTCCTTTAGAATGGACTGGATCTCCTTGCAGTCCAAGGGACTCTCAAGAGTCTTCTCCAACACCACAGTTCAAAAGCATCAATTCTTTAGCGCTCAGCTTTCTTCACAGTCCAACTCTCACATCCATACATGACCACTGGAAAAACCATAGCCTTGACTAGATGGACCTTTGTTGGCAAAGTAATGTCTCTGCTTTTGAATATGCTATCTAGGTTGGTCATAACTTTCCTTCCAAGGAGTAAGCAGTAGGTGACTGGAAAAACAAATTGAGTTATACCTAAGACAATGGATTATTTAGTTCTTAAAAAGGAGCTATGAAATCATGAAAAGACATGAAGAACTTTAAATCTATATTACTAAGTGAAAAAAGTCATCTGAAAAGGCTAGATAGTATATTATTCCAAATGGAAAATGTATTATTCCAAATAGGAAAGGCAAAACTATGCAGACAATAAAAAGATCTTGGTTTCAGGTAAGAAATTAATATAGTAAATGAACTGGAGTAAAAAAGGTTAAGTAGTGTTGGGTTTCCATTCAGGTCTGAAAGTCTATCGATGGTTGTGAAATAAATTGTAAGAAATTGCTGAGTTAGGGAAAACAAGAAAGAACAAAACAAAGAGGATAAAACTGAAATCTACATGATGTATTATTTCCCAGCAATTTGGCAAGCAATAGAAGAGGGGAGGATGGTGATGATGGTGCACGTGTCTGTGCTCAGTAGATTCTTTGTGACCCCATGGGCTGTAGCCTGCCAGGCTTCTCTGTCCATCGGATTTCCCAGGCTAGAACACTGGAATGGGTTGCCATTTCCTTCTCCGTGGGATCTTCCCAACCCTGGGATCAAAACTGTGTCTCTGCATTGGCAGGCAGATACTTTATTGAGCTCCTGGGAAGCCCAGCTTAGATAAATAGAGGAAGCTTAAGTAATGATTTGACAGAGGCAAGTATATTTAATTTGCTAACTCTCTCTTCACAGCTGATCCCCATGAGAAACTAACCCTGGCTCTGTTTCTGGGGTCTCTTTCCAGTTACTCCTTTACTTCCTTTGCTTTTTTTGGCGAAAGTGAGCTTATTCAGATTTCTAATTTGTATATCACTCTTCTTCATAACACATGAGAGAGGGGATAGAGGGGATAGAGGTATAATATTTTGCTCCCCCCAATGAGGTTTTAAAGATTAAGTAATTCAAGGTGATAGGGACAGAGTAAAGGAAGAAAGTGGGTGATTAAACTGAAAAAGTACAGGAGACCCTGTAAATTAAAGATCATCCCAGAAATAGGTTTGCTTAGCAATAAAACCATGTGACAGAAACAATGAAACAATGGTGGAAGGAGAGGCACATCCTGCCCAGTGAGCTCAGCAAGTGAGATTCCTAGCACATGCTTCTCCGCATTCACTAAAAACAAAACTATAGGAAAAGGTAGCATTATATTAAAACCTGAAATGACTTATCATATTTTAGTATGTTACTACCTTTTGGTCTATTTCTGTAGCAGCATGACAGTTTCAGTTTGACATATAGGGACAAAAAAACTCCCTTGCCCAATGTGGAGGAGTGGTTTATGACAGAAACTTGATGTCTACTCAAGAAAGATACAGAATATGTTTTTCCAACCCTCCCCATTTTTCCTTTGATTATAAAAATGTAGCCACTAAGTTCTCAGGGAAGCACTCCCTTGCCTGCCTTCTTGCATCTCTTACAAGTGTCTACACTGATAAACTCCCTCCTTACCTGTCACTCTAACTCTCACTGAATTATTTCTACACCAAGACAGAAAATCCTTTGCTTCACTAAGCCCTGAAACATACTCTGCGATTTCAAAGGTGCATCTTCATAATGTGTATTCTCCAAGTGAAAAATTATGCTTCTTTCAGTTTGCATATTAGCAAATACCAGTCATTTTGAAAAGCTGATTGCTAATATGAATGCAACCATCACTTATATAAATCAATTTTTTTTTAATTGAGACTCTGAAAGCATTCAAGGTTAACTTTTGGTCTATAGGTATTCAAGTCCAGTTTTCTCCCTTACCAATTATTTTGCTTTCTTTCAAGGAATGACTATTATCACCTAACACCTTTTCAAAGATCTACTCTAAACATTCAGGGACAGATCTTGGAGAAAAACTGTAGCTGCTTAAAAATCCAGAAAATAAGGAGAGGCAAACTGAGAAAGGAAACACTCTATAGGCAACAAAGCTTATAACAGGCCTGCCTGGCCAGTGTGACTAGTATCTAAGCTACAGTGCCACAGGTTTTCTAGACACCATCACATATATTTCTCACTCTCTTCTTTCGCTCTCCCTTCCTCTCTCTCTCAAATTTTTGTCTGTTTTTAACCATTCATAAAATGGCACTGACCAAAAAGATTCTTATACTGAATCTGATATGTGTCATGGTGCTGAAGGATGAAGTTTATGTAAGGTTTATTTTTTAAGTACAGGCATTGATTTTTTTTATTGACAATGCAAAGCCTTTAACTGTGTGGACCACAACAAACTCTGGAAAATTCTTAAAGAGATGGGAATACCAGACCATCTTACCCATCTCCTGAGAAATCTGTATGCAGGTCAGGAAGCAACAGTTAGAACCGGGCATGGAACAACTGATTGGTTCTAAATAGGGAAAGGAGTATGTCAAGGCTGTATATTGTTACCCTGTTTATTTAACTTCTATGCAGAGTACATCATGAGAAACGCTGGGCTGGATGAAGCACAAGCTGGAATCAAGATTGCCGGGAGAAATATCAATAACCTCAGATATGCAGATGACATTACCCTTATGGCAGAAAGCGAAAAAGAACTAAAGAGCCCCTTGATGAAAGTGAAAGAGGAGAGTGAAAAAGTTGGCCTAAAACTCAACATTCAGAAAACTAAGATCATGGCATCTGGTCCCATTACTTTATGGCAAAGAGATGGGGAAACAGTGGAAATGGTGACAGATTTTGTTTTGAGGGGCTCCAAAATCACTGCAGATGGTGACTGCAGCCATGAAATTAAAAGATGCTTGCTCCTTGGAAGAAAATTTATGATCAACCTAGACAGCATATTAAAAAACAGAGACATTACTTTGCCAACAAGGTCCGTCTAGTCAAAGCTACAGTTTTTCCAGTAGTCATGCATGGATGTGAGAGCTGGACTATAAAGAAAGCTGAGTGCCAAAGAAGTGATGCTTTTGAACTGTGGTGTTGGAGCAGACTCTTAAGAGTCCCTTGGACAGCAAGGAGATCCAACCTGTCCATCCTAAAGGAAATCAGTCCTGAATATTCATTGGAGGGACTGATGATGAAGCTGAGACTCTAATACTCTGGCCGCCTGATGCGAAGAGCTGACTCATTTGAAAAGACCCTCATGCTGGGAAAGGCAGGAGGAAAAGGAGATGACAGAGGATGAGATGGTTGGATGGCATCACCGACTCAATGGACACAAGTTTAAGTAAACTGTGGGAGTTGGTGATGGACAGGGAGGCCTGGTGTGCTGCAATCCATGGGGTTGCAAAGAGTTGGACACGCCTGAGGGACTGAACTGATTGCTTTTTTTGAGAACTTGGCTTTATGAAACTGTGACACAGCATTCAGAATAACTGTTTGATGTCCAAATCTCCCATAATTAAAATCTTATCCTATTCTCTGATAAAGGAACTCTACAAGCATCACAATTCTGTACTAATTCTAGAGGCTTCAGGTAGTCACTGCATATGTGTCTGAGTCCTTTTAAGTCAATGCAAATATTTTACCTTATATTGGTATTTGTCTTTAGAAATGGCTTTTTTCCTTATACCAGTTACAAGATCTCTGAAGCCAGGCACTAAGTATTTCTATTCTCATTCATTAAATCAAAAATTATTTCTTCAGCCCCTTTTACAAGACTTGTGAAGAGCTCTACAAGTGTGTGTGTGTGGTTAGTTGCTCAGTCGTATCTGACTCTCTGCAACCCTATGGACTGTAGCCCGCCAGGCTCCTCTGTCCACGGAATTCTCCAGGCAAGAATACTGGAGTGGGTTGCCATTTTCTTCTCCAGGGGATCTTCCCAACCAGGGATCAAACTGAGGTCTCCCACATTGTGGGCAGATTCTTTACTGTCTGAGCCACCAGGGAAGCCCATTCTACACATAGTAGGTGCTAAAAAAAAAAAAAAAAAAGCTTGTTGAAGATGGTATAATTCACTGGAACTATATTTCAAATGATTCCTACCCTTGCCTTATAGGTGGATCATATCTACTACTTCTTGCCAAACTTCAGTATCACAGATTCTTCTTTCAGTCATCCAAAAAGAAACACTCATTATTCCAAGGAAGTAGCAATTGACTGTGAACCATTTTACACAGTTAGCAGAGCACCATAGATGAGCAGAAAATGTCTTGTCAAAGCTAAAGATGTTCCTTGATGTGACATTAAAAGCTACCCATGAATCTAATTAACACACTGTCTGTGACTCCTCCTGGAGTCTAAGCTCCCTTAGGGCAGGCACTAAGTCCATTCTATTTACTACTCTACACCTGGTACTTAGCACAGTTTACCTAGCTCGCAGTAGACACTCAGTTAATATATGTGAATGAATGAGTGAATATGTGTGGCATTACATTTATTTAACATGACATCCCATGCCCTTTTAGGAGTAGGTCCTAGCTCACCTCACTTCCCTCCACGTACCCTGAACTTTATGCTGCTCTCTGGCCATGCCACAGCCCCTTCATATTTCAGAATCTTTGCTCAAGCTATTGGAGCCCCAGATTGCAGAGGTGAAGTGGTTAAGACCGTGAGTGCTAGGGTCGAACCACCTGGGATTTTTCTCAGCTCTGTCACTTACTTGTTAGGAAGGCTTGAATGAGTTACTTACCTTCTTAATATCTGGATTTCATCATCCAGAAGGCTGGATGAACATTTATTGAGTTTTGGGAATAAAGTGTTTCTGTTAAATTTACAGTGAATAGAGTTTCAGTGGTGAGTGGAGATGCAGATGTTGCTGGTATAGGGGATTTCATTGGAGCCACATGGAACCCCTAGAAGCCCTACTCAGCCGAGAGTTTTAGTTTAAGCTAAATCACTTGACTCAGTGATCATCTCTTCAGCATATATTTTGAGATTTACAAAATGTTATTAACTAGAGGTTTTGGCTAATCAGAGTTTTATAGACTATACAGTTTTCTATTGCCTAGAACCTTATTAAATGTTGGATTGGATGACTAGAAAAGAAAATAAACTGAGGATATAAGATTTGAGGGTTTATTTTATTCTTTCCTGTTTATATTCTTAAGATACTATTTTCAAAACAGAGAAATCACAAACACTCAACAGAAAGAAAGAGAAAAAGGAAGGAAGGAAGGAAAGAAGGAAGGAAGACTCATAGTATTATATAATTTTATTTCCTGTCTTTTAAAAAAATCCATCAGAGATGAGGTAATATATGTAGAAGTCCACTTATTTTGCTCTATATTTGCCTCTCTGCTCTGGATCAGAAAAGAGTTAATAATATTTAAATACTAGCATTTATTGCATGCATGCTAAATTGCTTCAGTCGTGTCCAACTCTTTGTGATCCTACAGAGTGTAACCCGCGAGGCTCTTCTGTTCGTGGGATTCTCTAGGGCAGAACACTGCAGTGGCTTGCTGTGCCCTCCTCCAGGGGATCTTTCCAACCCAGGGATAGAAACCGCATCTCTTACATCTCTGTATTGGCAGGTGGGTTCTATACTACTAGTGCCACCTGGGAAAACACTACTAACATTTATTAAATGCTTACAATGTAGTAGGCACTATGGTAAATGTGTAGAATGAATTATTTAATACAACATGTGAGCCATGTCCCCAGTTCACTAAGAAAGAAAATGGTGGCAGAGTAGACAAGCCTATGGCCAAAGGTCAGATATCCACCGTGCAAAGCATGGAGCAGCGATGCTGAGAGAACCCATCAACTAGGATGGCCTAATTACAGATTTTGTGGTTATTTCAGGGTTTCTGGTCATATTCAAGGAAGACCACTGAGTAATTGAGGGGATGCTGCCTGGCCAAACTGATTGAACCCAATTGATTTTAGATGATGTCTGAATTTTTTAGTCATTTATACACCAAACCAGGTCAACTGCACACAGTTTCCATTGATTACCCAGCCATCATTATCCTTGTGACTAAGCCAAATCTAATCATCTGGAAAACAGTTGATCTGGGTTTTATGTAACTTGAACTATCCTCACGAAATGTAAAGAACGGAACCACTCTACTCAATGCTCCTCTCCCACTTCCAACTCTCCAGTAAAGTTAAGTGACATTTTATTTAGTTTACTGACATCTCACATGTGCAAGCCAGTAAAGTTCACAATTGTTTCTCCACACAGCTGTGGTTTACAGCTTCTCTTCGCACACAACATGCTGGCACCAGAGCAAAATGATTAACTTTTATATGCTTCTAACATATGGACCAGACTGTTAGAAGCTGGTCTTGAGTTCTAAAGCGAAAAATACAGTTTTTATTAACATGACCCAAATTCCTGGGAAAAAAGCATTAAGTTGTGATCCATTTCTAAGCAGAGAGATTATAATTACGATGGCTTTGTTTCTAGCTCACTTGATTTGGAGTGCCTCGAGTTATCTTCCAGTAAGTTGAGGGGTGAGGGAAGATGACCTGAAAGCCCCATTATAAAGAGATTTTGTGGTGGGATGAATTAATAAACTATAAATGGCCTTGAGACTTTTCCTCAATATGAGCTATGAAATAAATGCAAAGAACCTTTCATCTTAAATGGGAACATATTTCTTCTCTATGAATGAGAAGGCATGCTGGGGAGAGAAGCAGAATTTGTTTTTCTTGCATTTTTGACCATTTGAAAAATCAAAGCTGCCATATTCGCTGTGCTTTCCAAGATCATTAAAGAAATGAAATGGCCCTAAATTGTACTGCCACTTAAAAATAAAGTGTGCACTCGCTGTCACAAGCAGGAGCTTTGAGAGAAGTATTATATTAAAATGTACTGAGGAAAGATAGCGGATCTGATTCACAACAGATACTTTCCCAATATTAGAGCCATTATTTTATAACTCATTAGTGAAGGTTATTTTCGTTTTTGTTTTTCAAGGACATAATAGGAGCAGGGTCCTTAGAGCTAGGAAAGTATGAGGGACTTTCGGAAATGGATTTAAGAGCCACACTGGAAGACTGCCCTGGAAAAGAAAGACTCAGGGAGAAAATTTTCCGAACAGCATTGCCTCATTAAGTCCCACTTGACTCTTGATCCTCAAGATGCTTTTTGAAGCATCTTACTGGTTTCGGAAGATCTATACATGGGAGCCATCTCTCGGTATTTCTGCAATAAAGACACTTATTGGAATTTCATGCTTAGTATTCCCCACACTTTCTACCATGGAAATCTCTTCTTCACATCACACCTCATCACATCTCACAAACCTAAGTTTTATGAAACACATGTTGGAAAACATTGCTCTTGATGCTGATAATATGGGACCTTTCTATCTCTGCAAAGAGAGCCATGGGAACTTTTAACAAGCTTGTGCTGGAGCTCTGCAAATCCAGAACAATGACTCTTCTCACACACTGGGAAATAGGCTGAAGTATGAATGTAATAAAATATTACTTTATGAAACAAGAAGTATTTATTTTCTTTGGAAGACCAGCAAGAAGGGCTCTTTGGCATTTCTTCAATTCTCTTTGAGGGCAGAAATGAGGCATATCTGTGGCCAGGGCAGCAATTCTCTGAAGCCACGTTATTCAATGTAGTGGCTGCGCTACACGTGAACTGTGTGGCTCGTCCAAAATGAGATGCACCATTCGTAAAAAATACACACCAGACCTCAAAGGCTTGGTAAAACAAAAAAAGTAAGATATCTCAATAATTTTATATTGATTACAATGTTGAATGATAATATTTTGATAGGATGAATAAAGATATATTAGTAAAATTAATGTTTTCTGTTCTGTAGACTAAATGTTTTTGTCCCCCATCCCCTACACACACAAATTCATACACTAAATCCGGGCCTCTAATGTGATGATATTTGGCGGTAGGGCCTTTGGAAGTTAATTAGGTGATTCACAGAAGCAGAGCCCTCATCAATAAGATCTGTTTCCTTATAAAAGAGGCCCTAGAGAGTTCCTTCACCCTTCGTCCATCTGAAGACACAGTGAGAAGATAGCCAACTATGAACCAGGACATGGTCCCTCATCAACTGTAAAATCTGTTGGTGGCTTGATCTTAGACTTTTCACTCTCTGGAACTGTAAGAAATAAATTTACGTTGTTTATTAGCCACCCGGTCTGTAATATTTTGTTATAGCAGCCCAAATGGACTAAGGCATGTTTCTTTTTACTTTTTAAAATGTGGCTCTTGTAACATTTTCTTTCCCACTGGACAGCATGGTACAATAGACCAAAGAACAGAAGAGAGCCCAGTGAGAGCTTTCAAACCACAGTGAAAAAAAAGTGAAGTCACTCAGTCGTGTCCAACTCTTTGTGACCCCATGGACTGTAGCCTACCAGGCTCCTCTGTCCATGGGATTTTCCAGGCAAGAATAGTGGAGTGGGTTGCCATTTCCTTCTTCAGGAGATCTACCTGACTCAAGATTGAACCCAGGTCTCCCACATTGTAGGCAGACTCTTTACCGTCTGAGCCACCAGGGAAGTCGAACCACAGTATCAGCAGACAAAATCTGGCCTAGGAGTCACTAGAGGTTGGTCTGTTTGATCTTTAGCTTCCTTCTAATAGAGGGGTTCTTCTTCATGCAAAGCTTTCACTTTGCAGATGGGAAGCTTGTTCAGATAACTGAATTAAACCCACTGGATGCAAAGTACCAACTCAGGTGGAGCTCAGCTTGTCTCCTGACTTACAATCCATGGCTTGTTACTTCATCACAGTTGTGTCCGATTCTGTGCGACCCCAGAGATGGCAGCCCACCAGGCTCCACCGTCCCTGGGATTCTCCAGACAAGAATACTAGAGTGGATTGCCATTTCCTTCTCCAAGGCATGAAAGTGAAAAATGAAAGTGAAGTCGCTCAGTCGTGTCTGACTCCTAGCAACCCCATGGACTGCAGCCTACCAGGCTCCTCTGTCCATGGGATTTTCCAGGCAAGAGTACTGGAGTGGGTTGCCATTGCCTTCTCCGCACAGCTGATGGGGTAGAACAAACTGCAGGTAGACTTTATTAAAGGAAAGAAAATTTTAAGCTGCTTACATGTGAATAAAAAGACAAACAAGCAAAAACAAAAACAGTACTTGGAGAATACAACTCAAAATCTGAAGGCATTCAGGGAAAAGAAAAACAAAAGAATTTCAAGAGATGCTCTCTCTCTCCCACAAACATATCACACACCCATTTTGTCCTCAACAAGTCTAACAAAGACAACCAGTGCTTCTTCTAGACAAGGGCTGAAAACCATTAACAAAGGGAGATGTAGGAAGGTGTGAAGTCTCTCCTGGGATGGTTCAGCTGCTGCCAGGACCCTCTGTAAAGGGCAGAAGGGGACACTGTTCCTCATGGAACCCGACAGCAGAGGCCTTCTGTTCTCCAGCCGGCTGCGGCAGCAATAGATGGGAGTGTGACTTCACACGCACCCAGAGCCCCCAGGGCAGCGAGGTTTCTAAGAGAAAACGTGGATCTCGTGCTTCCCAGCAAAGTACAGTCTGTGCTCTAAGCATGAGTGTGCTGCTTGCTTCTGGGAAAGCCCTACCCTGCCCACTCCACATAAGGAAAGGGGCTGGCAATCAGTCTCAGATG
This sequence comes from Oryx dammah, assembly GCF_014754425.2. Lineage (NCBI taxonomy): Eukaryota > Metazoa > Chordata > Mammalia > Artiodactyla > Bovidae > Oryx > Oryx dammah. The sequence continues at coordinate 109,914,565 of NW_024070211.1, read as the reverse complement.
CTGGATGTAACTACAAGTCTATCTGCACTTCTCTAGAACCTGAGTCCTAACAGGGCATCACACTTGTCTCTCCAGATTCCAAATCCAGAGCTCTAGATGGAGCTCTGAATTTCACAACTTGTTAAAACAAATCTCTCACGCTGGTGGGCTCCCTGTCAGCGCCATAAATCAGGACGACTCACACACATTTCTGAGTGTTTCAAATGCTCTCAAGAGCATGAGGGAAATCCGTTCTCAAAGTGCACTCCCTGCCTGAACAGACAGACTCTCCCAAGCATCTCCTATGTGCCGGGCACCTCTCCAGGAGCTAGAAAGAGGAGCCTACTAAATGGACAAAATCCTATCCTCATGAAACTTACACCCAGGGGTTTCAATTTACTGGGTATAAGCAAGAAACAGCTCCACTTTTCCCTGTTACTTCCCCATCCATGCTGTTACCTCTCCTTTCTTTGAGGATGGCAGCTCCCTTACCTATATTTTAGCCCCACTTCACAGATTTTCTGTTATTAGAGATTAGTTTTGGATTTGAAGATTCCTTATTTGTTTTTGACCTTTAAAATCACCTCAAGTCAAAGCTTTTTTCCCCACTGCCCCTTTCCCTCCAGGCTGGATAGATATCTCCAGGACTTGAAGGAGGCCTGTCTCCCATACTTCTGTTCTAGACTGGCTGCTCTGGTACGGGAGGAGGGAGGAAGGAAAGGAGAGCGGGCAGACTCTCTTTCTCTGATTGGGTGAGGCTGTAAACTCTCTCTGGTTAAATAGAATAGTCCCTGGACTTTGTAGGGAAAAGTGGTGGCCTCACATGCCCCCTGGTAAGGGGGCTAATGTGGAACAGCTCCTGTAACAACTAGTGATCCTGCTGCTGCTGCTGCTGCTAAGTCGCTTCAGTCATGTCCGACTCTGTGCGACCCCATGGACTGCAGCCCACCAGGCTCCTCTGTCCATGGGATTTTCCAGGCAAGAGTACTGGAGTGGGGTGCCATTGCCTTCTCCAATTAGTGATACGCTATGGGCTAAATTGTAGCCCCCCTCCCCGCCACTGAATTTATATGTTCAAGTCCTAATGCTCAGTCCCTCAGAAGGTTACAACCTTTGGACATAGAACTTTTAAAAGGTGATTCAGGGCAAATGAAGTCATACAGGTGGGCCTCAATGCAAGATGACTGGCATCCTTATAAGAAGAGGACACAGACCATGTACATACAGACCAAGGTGTGACCACATGAGAACCCTGAGAAGGCAGCAAACTACAAGCCAAAGAGCGAGGTCTCAGGAGAAACCAAACCTGCACACATCTTGATCATGAACTTCTACCCTCCATAATTGTGAGACAGTAACTTTAAGTCACTTTTTGTCTGTGGTGCCCCATTATGTCAGCCCTAGGAAACTAACACAGATTAGAAGTCAAGAATTGGATTTTACCTTTAGATTTTCTACCATGCAGGAGTTAGTGAGTTATTTGACACATATTTACTAGGACTCACTATGCATTAGGAAAGGAGGGTAGGGGGCAGGTCATAGAAGAGAGACAGACAAGATTATGTCAGCTCCTGATGGAGACAGTTAAAGGGGGTGTCATGACAGAGTGAGTGGGGAAGCATGGGGCTATCATCCATTGGGTAGACAGAGAAGGCCTCTCTGGTAGTGACGTTTAAGCTAAATTCTGGATCACAAGGATAGATCTGTAAAGATCTGGGCAAAGAATGTCCCAGGCAGAGTGAGCAGCTGGTGCTGAGTCAGGAAAAGGCTTGGACTGTCTGGGGAACAGAATGAAGGCAGAGAGGGAGGGGAAGAGTTCAAGAAGATGGGGACATTACGTTAAGAGTTTCAGGTAAGGAAAGGAGTCTGGATTTTATTTTAGGTGTGATGAGGAGCCATGGGAGGCTTTAAGCAGGGTGGTGACATGATCAAATTTCTATTCCTAGAAAGACTGCTGTTTGGCTGTCAGGCTGGGTGAGGAGAGAGCAGAAGCAGAGTTTGGTTAGGAGATGCAGGTGAGAGGGGCTGTGGAGGCACCACCTTGCTCTCTGACTTCATCTTCACCTGGCATTCTCTGTGTGACTCTGTCCAAGTTTTCCTGTTTAATAAGGACACCAGTCACACTGGCATAGGGCCCATCTCAGTGGCTCCATTTTACCTTGATTGTTTCTGCAAGGGCCCTATTTCCAAACAGGGTCACATCCTGATGAACTAGGAGTCTGGATTTCAACATACATATTTTTTGGGAGGGAGACACAATTCAACCCATAACAAGCAGTCAAAAAGACAGAAGATACTATGTTGATGAGGATGACCACATTAAGAGGAATAAATAACTAATGCAGAAGAGAGGAGGAATAATTGCAGGATGAAAGCCCTTGTGAAGGTGAGGAAAGGAATGAAGAGGCAAGCAGAGAGTCGCTTGTAATGAGAGTGAGGATGGTTCAGTCATTTAGATTAGCAGGAAAACAAAATGGGAACAGATGCAGGTAGATGGGTAGATTTGGTTCAACCATCCATTCATTTACTCAGCAAATACATAGAGAGTGACTACCATATACTAGGTATTGCTAAAACTTTGAGGAGACAGTAATGGACAAACCAGACAAAATTTCTGCTATCTGGAAACTTACTTTATACTGGAGGAAGATAGACAATAAACAAGTAAATTATATATAGTAAGTTAGGTAGTGATAAGTGCTAAGGAAAAAGATAAACAGGAAGTGGATTTATAAGTATTCAGTAGGTTGAAATTTTTTACCAAGGTAGCCAGGGAAAGTAGATTTTGAGAAAAAACCTGAAGAAAGTGAAGCAGCAGCCATGGGCATGTCTTGGGGAAAATATTCCACACAGAGGGGATCGCAAGTGAAAGGGCACCTACAGAATAACTACAGAATCACTACAGCCGACACAGTACTTAACGGTGAAACACTGGATGCTCTTCCCCAAGATCTGGAGCAAAGCAAGACGCTTCCTCTCACCACTTCCATCTAGCTATATACTGAAAGTCATAGGCAGTCAAATAAGGCAAGAAAAAGAAATGAACGGTGTAAGATTTGAAAGAAAAATAAAAAAGGGTTCTCATTAACAGATAACATGACTATCTATGTAGAAAACCCCAAGAAATCTGCAAAAACAAAATCAAACAAAACTCCTAGAACTAACAAGTAAGTTTAGCAAGGTTGTGTAAGACAAGGTCAATCCACAAAAACCTATGGTAGAATAGAACAATACTAGTTCCCAAAACTGAAATACTGAGGTATAAATCTAACAAAACCTGTACAAGATCTGCATGTGAAAACAAAATACTAATTAAAGAAATCAAAGAAAATCCAAATCAACAGACATGGTGTGTTCATAGACTGAAAGACTCAATGTAGTAAACATAAAAATTCTTCCTGAATTGACCCACAGATTTCATGCAACAGCAATCAGAATCCCAGTAGGCCTTTCTATAGAAATAGATAAGCTATTTTTAAAGTTTACATGTAAAGACAAACAAACTGGAATAGCCAACATTTTTTGAAAAAGAAGAATAAATCTGAGGCAATTGCACTATGTGCTCCTAAGATTTACTGTAAAGCTATGAGTGAAGACTTTGTGGTATCCATGAGTTAGACACACACAGCAATGAAACAGATCCACACACATATAACCAATTGGTTTTTGACAAATGTAAAAGCAATCAGTGGAGAAGACAGTCATTTCAATAAATGGTTTTGGAATAACTAGACATACTTATGAAAAAAAACAAAGCCCTATCTCACACCTTATATAAAAAATAACTCATGCTAGGTCTAAACATAGAATGTGAAAGTATTTATTGAGCATCTATTCACACAGAGCTCCACATAGACCCCTTGGGGCACCCTGGTTCTCTCTAATTAGTCTTTAACACCCTTTTTAAGTTTTCTTTTCTCACCCTAAAGCTGTCCCTGCAGAAGTCCACCTTGCCCCCAACCCTGAGCATTTCAGATCAACATCAGGAGCCCACTATTGTTCTTCTATTTGCTTCCCCTTCCCTGTTGGCTCAGCTGGTAAAGCATTCACCTGCAATGTGGGAGACCTGGGTTCGATCCCAGGGTTGGGAAGATCCCCTGGAGAAGGGAACAGCTACCCACTCCAGTATTCTGGCCTGGACACAACTGAGCAACTTTCACTTCACTTCACTTCTCTCTCTGCTCTGAGTCCTTTCTTCTTTGTCCTGTTCACTTATTCACAACCCCTGCCACCTCCCTCTCATTTCCAAGGCTGTACACCCTGGTGCAGAATGCCTCATTACACCAGACTGTTCAATTTTCTCTAGTCTATTAAGAAAAAAAAAAAATCTCTTCCAAGAAGCCTTTCTTAGTTAAGAGAACTTTCCCCACTCTGACTCATGATATTTCCATGACTTTTCCTTCTATTTTTACCTGTATAGATACAGTGCTTATATGCCCCCCATTTACTGAAACATACAGGATGTTGTGCATCCGTTATACATTTTAGGATTTAGCACTCTTTCTCTGTTAGCCTATTCTGGCTGGGATTTTCTTTTATTCCTTCTAAAAAGCACCTATGCATAGCACCATATCTATTAATAGAAAGATGATAAATATATATTATCAGTTGACTAAGATGCACTCCCAAATTAGAAGAAAAAGGCAGGTCTCTGTACAAGGAGGAAATGAGTCACCAGGGCTCCCTAACAGGGTTGGCTTATTCATGCCTTCCTCCATTTCAGGAAGAGCCAAGCACTGTCCATGTCTGTGACTTGGAACTTTGTCACTTAAGAGTCAGCTCATCTTGCCAGACTTATACACTGAACTGCCAGAATGGAAAAAGAGCCAGAAGTGGGAAAATGAAAACTCTGAGAGATGGTTATAAAAAGGCATCCCCTTAATAGCTTAATGCTGTTAATTTGGGGAGTTACAGAATCAGGATCAGGCAATTCACAGCAAGGACTTCAGCAGGGTATTACAGAACTTTGCAGATACAATGTGGGGTCTCGTCTTGTCCTCTCTCCAAATTATCAGGGGAGCCAATGAAGTCAAGATAGAATTTACCATTGATTTTTACTTGCAAATTCCAAGAGACGAAACCTCAGAATCCTCAGAGAGAAGGCAGCAGTAGAAACAAAACTCAGTTCCAGATTTTGAAGCAAAACCAGACTCTGAGGCTCAGAGAATAACTCTCCAGTTTTGCTCTTTTTTTTTTCTAGCTTCTCCAAAGTTCCTAACTCTTTTAAAACCCCAAACTCCCATTTGGAAATCAAAATTCAAGATTCAAAGACAGAAATGGATTTTTCAAGTTCTTTTTGAAACCTCCTCTTCTCTTTCCTCCCCTGAGCCTTTTGAACTTTTCTCTAGTTTACTTGTAGCAAGTGGAATATTCCCCAAACAGGAAAATAGGCCATGAAACCATGTTATAACATCTTTCCTTTTAATGTTTTTCTACCTGGATCATTAGTTTGAAAAGTCCCAGCTGAAGGGTTGGAAAGCAGTGTTGCTGCCACAACACATTTTCACATATAAAGTCTTCAGAGAATTTCTTATCAAAAGGAAGGATTACAAAGAAAATTTCATCATGTCTGAAGTGGCCAAAGAGTGGTTGCAAAAGCAAAGAGGGGAAGAGACAGGATCCTTACTGACTGCAGCTGTCTGTTTATCTGATGCTCACTGGGCATCTCAGAACGAGAAGGCACCCATCAGGCAGAGGTGATTCCACCACCAGGCACAGCTGGGTGCCCACAGAAACAGCTGCTGGGAAGGGCGCTGCAGCAACCTGGGAGAAGCTGAGGACCCTGAACCTCATGATCTCATGCTCCATGTTTTACAACCTTTTCAGTGAACAGGAAGGTGGGTACAGGAGAGAGGAAAATGCCAACTGGAGTACTCTCTCTGATTTTATATTATAGTTTTACACAAACACACCCAGAGGTTAATCCTCTTAACCTTGATAAGAGATTAAACCAAGTGCTGATACTTCTGTTGGAAATGCACTAACGAAGGGATTGTCACCCATCCAGCAGTCCTGGAGAGGAGGCATTTTAAGATATCACCTCTTGGCTCAGGGGTTAAAGCACCTGCCTCCAATGCAGGAGACTCGGGTTCAATCCCTGGTTTGGGAAGATCCCCTGGAGAAGGAAATGGTAACCCACTCGTGTTCTTGCCTGGAGAATCCCATGGATGGAGAAGCCTGGTAGGCTACAGTCCACAGGGTCCCAAAGGGTTTGACATGACTGAGCGACTTCACTTTCACTTTCTTTATCCTTTGGGGGAAACAAGTATTATTATGAAATAGATTGATGTGTAAAAAAGTATCCAAAATATAAATATACAGCATGATGAATATTATAAAGCCAATATCCATGTAGTCACCACCAAGACCAGGAACCAGAGCATTGCCAAACTCCCCTTGGCAGTCTCTCTTCTTGAAACTGAGGAGCCAAACAATGCTGGACCTTTTTTTAAAGTTTGCGGTTAATAGCCTCCAAGGCTTCCAATCTTTGACCTTTCTCCTTCCTCTCTGCAGTTCTTTCCCTAAAAGAAATTCATAAAGTAATTGCCCATAATATCTATGCTCATTGAACTAATGCCCCCTTTTAAGTGTTTCAAGCAGGATAAATAAAAATTTAAATGACCAAGAAAATAGTTTCTCACACACTGAAAATATTAGCATATTTTCTTGCAAGAGAAGCTCCATGGTAGCTCCATCAGTAAAGAATCGGCCTACAGTGTGAGGGACTCAGGTTTGATTCCTGGGTCAGGAAGATCCTCTGAAGAAGGGAATAGCAACCCACTCTAGTATTTCTGCCTGGAGAATTCCATGAATAGAGGAGCCTGGTGAGCTATAGTCCATGGGGCTCGAAGAGTCGGACACAGCTGAATAACTAACACATATATATTCTCTTGCAAAATGCTAGGATGTGTGGGATCTCACTTCTAGCCCCAGTGCTGAGATGGACAGCCACACTGCCCTTCCTAAAGGGTATGTGCTGGAAATAATCATTTGCATTTTTAGCAAACACAATACAACCTTTTCTGTCCAGTAAGGTTTTTTCCACTTTCAAGGGGTGTAATATAGTAAAACCAAAAAATATCAAATGTTACACTTTTAAACTTTAGAAGCTTAATTAATGTTCAGACCTTCAACAGAGGATACACAATCTCTTTAAAACTGAGGTTTGAAGGCAAATATTGTCATAATGAGAGAAATTAGTGCTCAATTCTAGGTAGAAAGTGAAGGTAAAAGAAAGTTCCAGTTGCTTTTAGGGCAAAGCCACATTATATTCCAATTTACTGCCTATACAGTGCCTTATTTATTAGCAACTCTTCAATGAATGTTTGTTGATTGAAGGTATTTTTTCCATGAATAATTTCAGAAAAAGAAAATAGAATCGTGCTTACTAAAGTTTTCATAATTATATTCAAAATGTGGAGAAAAGAAAAGCTAAGGATTTCAAAAGAAATTATTATGCATAATATACAACTCAAGAATACAAGGAAGCTTGTCAGGAAAACATGCTTGTTCTCATCTCAGTTCTCACTTTTGTTTCCTCCAGGTGGTGTAGGGTGCAGTTTCAAGACAAGATTCAGAGGTTATAAGACAGGAGGAGGAAAGTTCTTCCAGAGAAAAGCAAAAATAAGAAGCAGAGAGTCTCTCGTTGTTTTTGTTCCTCCCCAGCTTTTAGGCGATCATGGGCAGCAGTGGCTGCTGCAGAGCATGACTTCTGGCACAGCGCCACCCAGTGGCCAAGACTTGAACTTGTTTTTATTTTGCCAAAGATGGAAAAATTAGAAATTCCAAAATTGTCAATGGATTTGACAAGTCATTACTCTTATATAAATGCTAGCTAACAAGTCACTTGGATATATTTTATTTCAAATAGGATGTCTCCTATTAAAAAATGGCTGCCTCTGTGACTCTGCACAGAGTCACCTAGTGAGTATACACCTGAGTCTCTGGTGAGGGAGCCCCAGCTCTGCCCACAGCTGCCCACTCTCTCAGAAATTGATAATAAAACCAAATCCTGGCTGTTTCCAAGGGAGGTCTGGAGAAGAAGGTGGAGGGCAGCCTTTGGAGGGGCACTCTACTATTCTTAAGGGGCACTCTACTATTCTTAAGGGAGCATGTTTAAAAAAAGTTAAAAGCTGGTTTCAAAGTAAAGATGAAACAAAGGTTGTAGACTGTGACTTTTTTCTTAAGTAAGCTTTTCATTCCTGCGCACGTTGCTAAAATTCAGACCTGGCAACCACTCTCTTTTAGCTTGCATAGGCTCCAAGCTAGACACACTGCCAATGATCAGACAAGGGACATGAAAAGAAAAAGAAATTATGAACAATGATAAAGAGGTTTCTCTGCCTCCTTTTAAAAAAGTACCTGTTTCCAGACATAGCCTCAAAAACATAAGGCCCTTGAGAGGAGAGCTATGGGAAGCTCAAGTCTGTTGCCCAGCCAACAGCAGCAGAATCCCAGATAAATCAAAGGCGCCTGACCCAGTTAGAACCCATTGGGTAAAACAGCAAAGACTAGGAAGGTCCATCTTTTGGCCCTCCTAATCCTGCATGAGGACCGACTTAACAACTACACAGAAGTTGACTCTAAGGAGACAAAGGCTGTGAATACAGGCCAGTGACACATCTGTTCCAGGTTGGTTAGAAATAGTGGTGGGCTTAGTGGATGACTAAGTGGGAAGTTGGACCAGGTAACTTTTGAGGACTGCCTGACTGGACAACTCTGATTGGCCCCAGTCCCACTACTTGAAATCATACATAAATAGAAATAATCTTCTCAATAATTCTAGCTAAACCAAGACCATCCTAAAGCATTTAGCATGAACTATGGGCTTCCCTTATAGCTCAGCTGGTAAAGACTCTGCCTGCAGTGCAGGAAACCTGGGTTCGATCCCTGGGTTGGGAAGATCCCCTGGAGAAGCAAATATCCTTGCCCGGAAAATCTCATGGACAGAGGAGCCTGGTGGGCTGCAGTCCATGGGGTCACAAAGAGTTGGGCAGGACTGAGGAACTAACACTTATTTATGATAATGTAAACTATGGGCTTCCCTGGTAGAGCTAGTGGTAAAGAATTTGCCTGCCAATGCAGGAGACATTAGAGACATAGGTTCGATTCCTGTGTCAGGAAGATCCCCTGGAGGAGGGCATGACAACCCACTCCAGTATTCTTGCCTGGAGAAGTCCATGGACAAGGGAGCCTTGGGGGCTCTGGTCCATGGGGTCGCAAAGAGTCGGACATGACTGAGTGACTGAGTGCATAATAATACGTTTTTATTTTTATTTTTTATTTTTTTTATTGACCACACAATGTGGCTTGCAGGATGATAGTTCCCTAACCAGGGATCAAACCCGTGCCCGCTGCAGTAGAAGCATGGAGTCCTAACCACTGCACCACCAGGAAAGTCCCAACATACACTTCTATAAATGGAAGAATGAAAGGAATCAGGCAGAGAAAATGAGAAGTCTAAAAGCTGATGTTATGAAAAGTGTGTGTGTGTGTGTGTGTGTGTGTGTGTGCACATGTATATATAGGCTGATGCTGTGCAATTAGATGCAAAAGACATAATCACTTTCCTTTTCTTGAACTTAGCTGAATAGACTTATCCCTGCTCAAATTTCACAGTGTTAGTAGCACAGCCCTGGTAGTATTTAGACATGAACTGGAAAACCCCAGCAAGGCTTGTAGAAGCATGAGGCAGGCCTAGGGCTGTCAGAGATGTTACAAGTACCGTTTTGTTGTTGTTGTTGTTGTTGTCTTTAAAAAAATTTTAATTTATTCTTTGTGGTCATGCCACATTGCATGAAGGATCTTAGTTCCCTGACCAGTGGAATTATGGAGTCCCAACCACTGGACCACCAGGGAAGTCCCTTCAGTACCTGTTTTAGTCAAAGGGATTGAGAAGAGTTGCTGGAGAAGCTGGTTTTCTGATGCCCTCAGTATGACCACCACATCAGCAGGGAGAGTGTCTCTGTTTTTCTCAAGAACCCCAGAAGCATCATATAATACCTGCAACGTAAAGAGCAAATCACAAGTGAGCCAATACTGTCCCCATCACAGTGTTGCCAGGCAACACTGGCATTGCCTGAGGTCAGTCATTAATCGATCTCTGTATAGAATTCATCTTTACATACCTATGCTTTTAAACCCAGGCCACCAGATAAGGGGGAGAATTGAAATTTTTGAGAAGCCAGTTTATCTTAACTCCTTGTTCAACTGTTCTTTGATGAAGAGAGTCCTATTAAAGATACATCACTTCAGAATAATTATGTTGGCCACTCACAATATGAGAAGCATCCATTTGATGAGGTTAACACTGCTATTGCCTCCATTTCACTGTGGGCAAACAGAGGCTTAGAGAGAGGCTGAATCAGGTGGTCACAGTCACACATGTCACCAGGGTGGGCCGGCATCCCAGCCCAGGCAGATTGGCTCCATGCTCATACACATTTCACCCTCGCTGCTTCCCAAGGTACTTGTGGCCCCTGAGTGGTAGCTCAGGGGTTCTGAGCATTCTTGGTTCTCAGGGCAGAGGACCTTTAGATCAGAGACTTTTTAAGGAATGCTCCAAAGAAATGAATTCAAGAAAGGACACAGAGCCCAGAAGGAAAAGGATCCTTTCTTTTTCCTTTTAAAATCAAGAAAGGACAAGAGGGACGAAGAGTGGTAGTTAGAAAATAGGTGTAAAAGGACAGAGATGGGAAGAGAGGTGCAAAGAAGGGGACAAGAATGGAAGGCAGAGACAGAAGAAGAATGGGGACCGGGGATCAGGGTGGATGTCTTATGCAGTTAGCCTCCAACACTAGGGTAAATAAAGTTTTTAGGAGGGAAAACTGTATTGTAATTTCTAGCCAAGATCCAAGATAGATACTGTCATGTATTATGTGAAGACAAAAACAATCTCTTCACTTACATTAAATTGCCTTTCAAACAACATTCAGTCAGGCAAAATTAATTTCCATGCCATGATATGAATGTGAAAAATAATTTCAGCAAGTCTTAAATCAACAAAATAATCCAAAATGCCTTTTATTGAACTCCTACCCATTTTCTGGCCCCAGGACCCCAGCAGACCCTGCCGGAACCAATTAGCCATAATTCACATGGCTCCTTAGAGAGTAACATGAGCAATGAATTGTTGGCTACAGAAGGAGGGGATTTCCTGAATCACTCTCTAACCTGCTTCAGGAACTTGAAATTGAGACTGAGGAATAATGGATGAAAAGTGGAAATTTCAGTTAATGTTGTAAAATCTTAACATCTGGATGATGAAATTAATCTTTCCCCCTTTTTATCTAGACATTTTTGGTGCCCTGTAGACATATGCTTGTGCTACAAAGTGCTAAAAATTGAGCCCCACTGTGATATTAACCCTCCTTCGTTGCCTACACATCTCCAAATTACTTTCGAATGTGAGCATTCACCACTAAACGCTGCAAAAGCTATCATGTTTTCTCTCTGGAGAGCTGTCACTTCTAGGCCAAACCTCAGGTGAGAAGCAGATGGCAGCTCTGTGGGCCACCCCAGCGAGAAATTGCTTTTTTGCCAGGGGCTACTTTCCATGAGCAATACCACTGAGAAGGTTTAAGAATTATGATTAGGTATTCAAGAAGAATTAAAAGGAGAACGAAATCTGCAAGCAATTTCACGAGTGCCACAAACAGAGTACTGTGGACACTTGTTCCTTGTCAGAATTCAGGTTTAATAACTCACCTTTCCAGCATAGTGCTGAATGCCAAAGCACAGTTCCACTCCTTTGGGCCTCCAGAAGTATTTGCATCGAAGGTTATCTTCAAATTTATCTGTGTGGATTTTCATGTTTAAAAGTTACAGTGTGAACTCTTTGGTCCTTTAGATAAAAATATGCTCCTCGAACCACGATGACTCAGAATAGGGAACTTCAGAGTAGCCTGATATTATTCTTATTTGTGCCGTGATGGAGAAAGATCCCCACCCACCCCCCCCACACACACACATGATGGGCATTTACATTCAATTTCTCATGTTGTCTCTTGTGTCAAGCTGATCTCGATGATGTCATGTTCTGCTCTGAGAACTCCAAGAATAAACACTGATGACACCAGAAAACCAACCAATTAGCTTTAGAACCATGAAGATACTCCATGGAAGGCAAATGATCCTAGTTTATATTCCTCTTGACAACTTGCGACAATTTTATAGCTAGAAGGAAGTCACTCAACTCCTAGAAGTGAATCTGTCCCACAAATCAATTTTCCATCTGGGAAAAAGGCTTGAAACTTCCTCTCCACCCCTCTCCAGATAATTTTGCTGCTGTGGTCAGGGATGGCCTACTCTGTGTGAGGAACTGTGCTAAGCAGTAAAGGGAGGCAAGGGTTGGACTTTGCTGCCCAAGGATCTCACAAAGTGAGCGATGGGGTCACACGCAACACTGAAGGTTGCCAGAGGAGGGGAGGAGGTGGAGAGGCATGGGGGTAAGTACAGAGGACTCCAAATGCCAGAAGGAGGTGCTTCACCATCACTCCACACATAACGGTAACTTAATGAACAGGTGGCTTTACAAAACCTATATTAGGTGGGATGTCCAGCATAAAATATGAGCCAGCAAGCCAGAACATCAGCAGGGCTTCTATACAAAGTGGTACTAAAGATGGCTGGGGGTCCAGGTGGAGATATGAGAGAAGGGCATGAAAAAGGAGGGGTATCAAGTGTTGGTCATGGAAAATAAGGGGAACAGAAGGTGTAAAAGTGATACCGACATAGGGTAAAGGTATTTCGCTTTACAGAAACAGGAAAGTGAGGAGACTTTGAGAGATGGTGATGGGTTTGCTTTAACACACAAATCCTACCAGGATGTGTTCTGACTATTTCAATTTATTAAAAGCAGAGTCTCTATTTTCACAATCACCAGGCACCCAAAATACATAGGAAGGATTCCATAAACCATTTGATGATATGAGCCAAATAGCCAAGTTCTCTTCTGCACATATGTATGCCTTTTCTAAAAGGTACCTACCAACTAGGGTCTGGTCCGTTGCCTGAGGAAACCGACTTTCCTCATCCAAAAGTGCAAGCAGTCCCAGGGGTTTCTGGAGGAACATATCCAAGAGGGGGCGATTGTCCTCATACTTCACGGGTGTAGCGTCAATGCCCTCGTTCTGATACTCCATCTGGAAGGAAATGGATCGTGAATCACTCCAGCCCAATACTGGCCTAGGTACCACCAGGCTGCACGCACTTTCTCTGTCTGGCAACACTGAACAAGGTGTGTTTTATGTAAGCAGGACAAGGCTTTTCTGCATCCAGCACTGTTGAAGCTCAGGATTAAAGACTGACCTACAGGGAACCTATGGCAGGTGGTAAGGTTGGCAACAGAACCTTGGCTCTCTGTCTCTCTCTGTCTCTCAGACATGCACTTGGTAACTCAAATTGAGAAGCTGATGTAGAAAGGAAGGGAAGCTAAAATTTTTTTATTCTGGTGACAGGTATGGTTGAAACCAGGAGGAAAGCAGATTTCTGTCTTCTGCAAAGGAATCATCTTGAACTAAAAAAAAACTAAAAAGAACTCCAGATTTCCTGGGAAAATAAATGGAAGCAAACTGGATTGAAACAAGGTCAGTTTTGTACAAGATGGGTGGGGGAGGAGTGCACTGTGGGTTTGTCCAGTTTCCATGATAAAACCAATACCGGTGTTGTTAGTCCAGGAATTTGTCTTTATCTAACCTAGAAGTTTAATGTGTCCCTTGCTCTTGCATTAAAACAAGGAGTTTGGTCAGAATGTTTAGTTTTTACAACTATATACTCTCTCTTCATACAGGAGAGTCTTGGGGTTGGGTTCAAGTTGAGGTGGAGGATAAGGGCCCCAGACTTTGGGTCCACTAGCTTTACATCCTGTTTTATTTGCCATTAGACTCATAGGGGTAAGATTTCCATTTTGAGAAAACCAAGAATGTATCTTACTCCTCCCTGAAGATACCAATCCACTTCTGGTGGGGCCTAATATGCAGGAGACAGGGGATTCATATGGTCAGTGAGGGAGTTAAGGAAACCAAGAACCTTATCCTGAGGTTCCAGATCATCCTGTATCATTTTGGACATGATCACAAATATTTTTAGTTAAATAAAGCAGAAGAGAATGTAGCATTTTGGGCAATGCATATGAATCAGTTTGGAAACAGCATTTAAATAATTGGCTTGTCGCCAGCTTCACTCAAGGGAGGAAATGTACCTTTCCACAGAAATTGAGACCTCTTTTTATCAAACTACATTTAGATTGTCGAGTTATTTTGACAGGACTGCCTCATCAGTGGTTTGTTTTGTTTTGTTTTGTTTTTGTTTTTTTGGAGTCTTTGAGCTGTTAACCTCACTAACAAGTTTTCTGCTTCGAACTCTGGGCAGCCTGCAGGCACGTTCCTCACCAGGTCCAGTGCCTTCAGAGTTCACTTTTCAGAGTTACCTGTTCGAGAGCAAAAACATGCTGATTGAAATAGTATTGAATTTGCTCATTGGCGATGTTTATGCAGAGCTGCTCAAATGAATTTCTCTGAAAGTTTTCGAATCCAAAAATGTCCAAGATCCCCACATTCATACCATTGTCTGAAGTACTGCATGAGAGAGAAGAATAAAACTTTTTAGAGAAGGAAACAGCAGTCTCAGTGAGAATATTCCTGCCTACATTTTTATCAATACATGTAGCTACTCAGGGAAAATGGCATCCTGCCACCTTTCAGAAAGAAACAGTCTGTGTGTTAAACAGTTGGTTTCCTGAGTCTTTCAACAGTACTTCCAACTTCTCTTATTTTAAACAGCAAAATTTCAAATTTTCCTCAGAAGCTCCATTTATAGAGAGATTAAAGAGGAACCACTCTATTTGAAGGGGCTGTAACTGCTGCTCATTTATTCTTCTACTTTCTCACCCACAAGGCTTGGTTGGAAGAAGACTCTAGAATTTGATACTGTCAGTTCCTCCACAATCTAGAAAACACTAATGCTTAGCACAGATACAGCTGTAGAAGTAGCAATACTGTGAGATTTCTGTGCTTTAACACTTCTCATGAAACGTCTCAGCTGATTCTGAAAACAGCAGTAGTGGGAGGAGATTACTCTCATTTTACAGATGAGGAAACTATGACTTAGGATGTGCACAGATGAAGCTATGGAGTCTGGATGCAAACCCAGTTTGTCCAGCTCCCAGCTAAGCTTGTTCTTTTAAATACCATACTACAGCTGCTCTGTAATCATGAACCTCTCAGGTGTAAATACACCATCTTTTAAAGGAGATGCCCTGAGATCTTCATTAAAGAAAACCCAAGAGAAGACCAAATGCTTCCTCTTGGAAATTCTAGGGACACTGGGGTCAATGACAGCTCTCCTCAAGGTCTCTGCTCGTCGGGGGAACTTGCCATATGTTTTTGTCTGGCTGCAGGAGTGTATTGATGCGATTTACGATCCAGCTGAAAAGCCTCCCATACAGGGCTTTGGACATGGCATCTCTGACGTCCAAGGCCCTGTCCACAGTGTTGGCGCGGATGATGGTCTCGCCACGGGTGACCACACAGTGTGAGGTGAGAGCCTCCTGGAGCTCTTCAGGGCTGATGCAGAGAACCGAGGCAGCTAGAAGAGAGGGTGAGGATAATGTTGGAGCAGGTAGACATCCAACTGTCCAGCCAGCCAGCCAGTTAGCCAGCATTCATTCAGCATCAGCCATGTGCCAGGCTGTATCTTCAGAACTTCAGAGCCAAAGATAAACATGTGGGGCCCCGAACCCCAAGAAACACCTAGACTGATGCAGTGCCTCCCAAACTGTTTTGAAAGCTCTTTACATGGGTTAGATGAAAAAAATATGGAAGGAGGTGGTCTTTGACCAAATTAATTGGAGCGATTGTTGGAGGGTATAGTCTGCTCTCAGAAAATCACAAAGCAATTAGCAGAGTTATATGCTACAGTTTAACACAAGAGCTGTTTATTAAAATAAGAGTTTTTTTTCCCCTAACTCTGGAATCTTATTCCTTGTGCCACTATTATTACTTGTGGAAATTTTAAAATAAATAGGTGCATGTGTTATCCCCTCCAGATGCTGATTCAGTGAATTCAGAGTGAGGTCCAACCTCTCATATCTTTTTCAAAAATTTGTAGATGATTTTTAAAAGCAGCCACTGGTGAGAATCACTGCCCAAAGTTACCTGCCATGGACTTTTCAGAACATCTATGTACTTGCCACTTATAAAATGAACGCTGATGTTCTCCAAGATATTCTCTGCGAAATACTGGTTAGTGAAAACACTCAGAGCCAGTTAAGGACCAGCACATTATATCTTCGAGTCTTGAAAAACTACCCAAGTAAAAGAAACATGTACTTTGGCAACACAATGCACAGGAATCAAATAATTACCATTTTCCAAGGCTTCTGCATTGGGCACCTCACTTTTATCAGTTTGATGCTGAGAGGAAATAGCTGCAAACTCAATGTTTCCAATATTCAAAATCCCAGCTAATATCCTGTACACTGAGTGCACCTCCTGAAAAGGATGTCAAGAATCACGTTTGGTCATTGCCAATCAAACCAATAAACTTACCAGCACTGTGGTAGAAACCACTAGTCCACCCACATCCATCTCCACCCCACTGTCCTGGGCATACAAACAAATGTCCAAGCCTTCCTTGCAGTTAAGCCATGTAACTAAATTCTTAACAAAGGAACAGGCAGAATGAGGTGGGCCATTTCTGGGCTTTCCTTATAGAAGGGAGCATGCCTCCTTCAAGCCTTTTTTTCCATCACTGCTGGATCGAACTCCCAACCACCCACCTTCAATCATGCCACTGATTAGAATGCCTGAGACCAATGACTCGATGGAACAGAGGTGTTCTACAGTCTGAACCTCTTGCCTTGGAATGCTTACATTAGAGAGAACTATTCTTTGTTCTTTAAGACAATTTTAGCCTTTAACCCTAGCTAATACCAGCTCCCAAATTCAAGTACGGGTCTTTCTTCAAGACAAGAGTACGGATGTTTCCTTATCGTCTTGAATACAGCTTATATGGAATAGTTGGAGGGCATTCACCGATGTTTCATTAGAACACCTGAGGTTAAATTATAGAGTATATAGTTATGAATGAGGTCAAAGCATTTTGAAAGACTCACTAGAAATTACCTGTCATGTTTTACTACAATAGGAAATAAACGTCTGGTCTTCGTACCCATTTCTGGCACGAGAGTTTCTAAAACTCTAGGACTTTTTGAGTGATAGAGCCGAGAAGGGTGTCCTTTGTTCATCACGATAAGCCCCTTTCATCCACATCTGAGTTTGTGCTAAGGAGGAGACTCTTGGGGGATGGGTGTGCTGGTTGTCAGAGGAACCAACAATGTGATTAAAGGGTTGGAAATCTTAGCCAGACCCCAGACTTCGAGGAGGGCACAGGGCTTGAGATTGAATCAATCATCAACAGGCAATGACTTGATCAGTTTTGCCTAGGTAACAGAGCCTCCACTAAAACCCCTATTTGATCAGGTTTGGAGAACTTCTGGGTCGGCAAACACATGAAGGTGAAAAGAGGAGGTGGTGCCTCCTCTTCTACGACCTTGCCCTATAAATCTCTTCCACTTGTCTGTTCCTCGGTTGCATCCTTTATGATAATCCAGGAATACTAAGTGAACTGCTTTCCTGAGTTCTGTGAATCCTTCTAGCAAATTATTGAACTTGAAGAGGAGGGTCTTGGAAACTCTCTATTTACAGCCTGTCCATTAGAAATAGGAAAACTTGGGAGTTGCAACTGGTATCTGAAGTTGGGGCAGTCCTGTAGGAGTAGGCCTCTAACTTGTATAATTTGAAGCTAACTTGAGGTAGACAGTGTTGGAATTGAACTGGCCTGTAGGAGAACTGGTTAGTATGGGGAAGAAAACTCTACACATTTGGTTAAGAATAGAAATGATGCCTGATGATCTAAGTCCTATTTTTATATTGAAGGTAGAATACATAAGAATAATTAATGGTAAAAAAATAAAGTACAATTATTTGTTTAAATATTTACATTTCCTATAGGTGAGAAATGAAATATATAGCCAGGAAATCCCTGCATCTTATACTTATAGATAAAGTACTTTGACTAAAAATACTCAGGCTGGGCACTTGATTTAGTACTATACATAGCAGCAAACTAATAGAAACTGCCATTAGACCACTGATAAAGCAATGCCTCTGAATTGAGCCTTTCTGCAAATACTGCTCAGTAAAGCCAAAAAACTGAACATGGACTGTAATAGTGACATCTGCTGGATACCTGATAATGCTACAAAGACAAATGAGGATTTTAAACCAGGCTTCCACTATAGAAAAACAGTGTTCTTCAGACTCCTAAATCAAAGGCAAGGTGTCATGTTTCTGACTTCAAGAATCACTGTTTTAATCACACAACTTAAGAGTGGCTAAGGAGAACACCTACCAAATGGGTTTCCTGGGACTAGTGTGGATTTAACATGACAGAACCTCATTACTTTGATCAATACAGCATGAGGCTTGTGGAATGCATCCAGACTCCCCCCACAGAAGCAGATCCCAGAGAGTAAAACAGACTTCACAGCAGTGAGTTCTATATCTATTATTTCTATACATAGTTATCTCAAGAGCTTATCTAAAACTCTCAATATTTCCTCTAATTAAAACACACATACACACACCATGTATAAGTGTACAAGCTATGAAACCTCCCAAAATAAGGCATCCAGGCATCTCACCACTAGGATGACCATCCACAAAGGAAATGACAAGGACCACACCCTTGAGACCAGCATCTCACCCTGTGTGTCTTTGGCAATATTCTTTTCAGCACACCGCTCAGAGATTTCCTCTTTGAAAGAGGAAAACTACGTATATATTTCAGCAAAGACTTTGGGTTCAAGCACTGAGCAAAAGACAGAAGTTAAAAGCAGACTGGGTCTCCTTCCCTGGTTCAGAGAAGAGGACTTGAGAAAGGGTTCCCAATGCTCCCCTCCTTATGGAGGTATTAGCCTTACAGTGCTGCCTGTGCAGTTTCCAGCCTATTCCCCTTGACTCTTCAGTCCCACTGTTGGGCCAGTTAGTTCTTCCTTTCTGGCCTAGGAACCTACATCCATTCCTGTATTTAGGTCAAAACATTATCCATCTACTGGTAGAATTCAATCAGTGATATGTCTACCTGTGTGATTACTCCTCTCTCCCCAATATGTAATCCAATGTCTCTTCTCTTCTCTTCATAGCCAGCCTAGGAAGGACTTCTCACCTTCCTCTCCTTGCTCATTTCCTCTTGCCTCATCTCCAGCTATGGAGGCTTTCCTGGTATTCCTGCCTTTCCTGAAGAATCTTGCTATCTGCTTGCCATTCATTGTTGTTCAGTTCCTAAGTCGTGTCCAACTCTTTGTGACTCCGTGGACTGCAGCATGCCAGGCTTCCCTATCCTTCACTATCTCCCGGAGTTTGAGCTAATGCATGTCCATTGAGTCAGTGATGCAATCTAACCATCTCATCCTCCACTGCCCCCTTTTCCTTTTGCCTTCATTCTTTCCTGGCATCAGGGTCTTTTCCAATAAGTCAGCTCTTTGCATCAGGTGGCCAAAGTATTGGAGGTTTAGCTTCAGCATTAATCCTTCCAATGAGTATTCAGGGTTGATTTCCTTTAGGACTGACTGGCTATCTACTCTTTTTATTTCTTGCCAACTTCCAACTTTCTATATCATAAAATGGAGTCAGCTCACCCAGGATAGGAACAGTTAACAAGAAGATGAACAATTCCTACAATTAGGTTTCCCAGTTCACTGCTGATGAGTATGAATTTGCTTTCACCACCAATCAGCACAAGTGGGAAAGTATTTCTCTACCAAAGCCCCATGCAGGATGTATGACCTTGGCTTCTTTTTCTCTTTTTCTCAAAAGACACTTCTTCCACTGAGGCAGATATTCTCTCTGTAAAGATGAGGCTAAGTGGAAAGTTGAGAAGAATCCTGGTTTTCTCTGTTCAGTTTAGTTCAGTCGCTCAGTCATGTCTGACTCTTTGCAACTCCATGGACAGCAGCATGCCAGTCACCCCAGTCCATCACCAACTCCTGGACCCCATTCAAACTCATGTCCATCACGCTGGTGCTGCCATCCAACCACCTCATCCTCTGTCATCCCCTTCTCATCCTGCCTTCAATCTTTCCCAGCAATCTTTTCCAAAAAGTCAGTTCTTTGCATCAGGTGGCCAAAGGATTGGAGTTTCAGCTTCAGCATCGCATGAGTCCTTCCAATGAATATTCAGGACTGATTTTCTTTATGATGGACTCGTTGGATCTCCTTGCTGTCCAGGGGACTCTCAAAAGTCTACTCTGACACTGCAGTTCAAAAGCATCAATTCTTCAGCACTCAGCTTTCTTTATAGTCCAACTCTCACATCCATACATGACTACTGGAAAAACCATAGCTTTGACTAGATGGACCTTTGTTGGCAAAGTAACGTCTCTGTTTTTTAGTATGCTATCTAGGTTGGTCATAGCTTTTCTTCCAAGGAGCAAGCATCTTTTAATTTCAAGACTGCAGTCACCATCTGCAGTGATTTTGCAGCCCCCCAAAATAAAGTCTCTCACTGTTTCTACTGTTTCTGCATCTATTTGCCATGAACTGATGAGACCAGATGCCATGATCTTAGTTTTCGGAATGCTGAGTTTTAGCCAACTTTTTCACTCTCATCTTTCACTTTCATCAAGAGGCTCTTTAGTTCTTCGCTTTCTGCCAGAAGGGTCGTGTCATTGCATATCTGAGGTTATTGATGTTTCTCTTGGAATTCTTGATTCCAGCTTGTGCTTCATCCAGCCCAGTGTTTCTCATGATGTACTCTGCATAGAAGTTAAATAAGCAGGGTGACAATATACAGCCTTGACATACTCCTTTCCTGATTTGGAACCAGTCTGTTGTTCCAGGTCCAGTTCTAACTGTTGCTTCTTAACTTGCATACAGATTTCTCAAGAGGCAGGTCAGATGGTCTGGTATTCCCATCTCTAAGAATTTTCCACAGTTTATTGTGATCCACACAGTCAAAGGCTTTGGCATAGTCAATAAAGTAGAAGTAGATGTTTTTCTGGAACTCTCTTGCTATTTCAATGATCCAGAGGATGTTGGCAATTTGATCTCTGGTTCCCTTGCCTTTTCTAAATCCAGCTTGAACATCTGGAATTTCACAGTTCATGTACTGTTGAAGCCTGGCTTGGAGAATTTTGAGCATTACTTTACTAGCATGTCAGATGAGTGCAATTGTGTGGCAGTTTGGGCATTCTTTGGCATAGTCTTTCTTTAGGATTGGAATGAAAACTGACCTTTTCCGGTCCTGTGGCCACTGCTGAATTTTCCAGATTTGCTGGCCTATTGAGTGCAGCACTTTCACAGCATCATCTTTTAGGATTTGAAATAGCTCACCTAGAATTCCATCACCTCCACCAGTTTTGTTCATAGTGATGCTTCCTAATGCCCACTTGACTTTGCATTCCAGGATGTCTGGCTCTAGGTGAGTGATCACATCATCATAGTTATCTCTGTTAGCCTGAAGCTAATTCAAGAAAACTGCCCCTGGTTGGCTTCACAGGCATCTTGTGGTACTTATATCTCCCTAGGAATTTACTCACCCTTTCAGTCTCTCTTTACCTTACTTTTTTTTTATGTCTTTAGTTTTTCACCAGTTTTTTTTTTTTTTTTTTTTTTTGCCCAAAGCGCTGCATTAGGCCCAGCTGACAGGCATTCTTTCTTACAGGCTCTTTACTCAGTTTCCTTTTCAGAGGCTCTCAACATTCGTAACTTTAAAGTCAATGGTTGGTTAAAAAAAAGTTTTGTTTTGCATGTCAATCATACATCAATAAAGAGTTTTTTTTTTTTTTTTTTAAGTCAATGATAAGTCCTATTGTCTGTCATTAAGGCACTGGAAATCTCAACACCTTCAATTAACACTTTAATATGTACCCCTCTGGTCTGTCCTTAGCAGCATTCTCCCAATTCATGATCTGTTTTGAAGAAAGGGAAAAAAAAATTCCCTAATCTCAAAGGCTTCTCCCTAACCTCTTCATCAAGGGATCTACAATAAATGTCCAATTTTGACCTTCACAAATAACCTTCACAAATGCCAGAAAAGTCTTCATGTACTTATAAACATAAACATACTTAAAACTCAATTTATTTAATATGTTATGGTAATTCTTATACCACTGAAGCCAGGCTTCAGCAATACGTGAACCGTGAACTTCCTGATGTTCAAGCTGGTTTTAGAAAAGGCAGAGGAACCAGAAATCAAATTGCCAACATCTGCTGGATCATCGAAAAGGCAAGAGAGTTCCAGAAAAACATCTATTTCTGCTTTATTGACTATGCCAAAGCCTTTGACTGTGTGGATCACAATAAACTGTGGAAAATTCTGAAAGAGATGGGAATACCAGACCACCTGACCTGCCTCTTGAGAAATCTGTATGCAGGTCAGGAAGCAACAGTTAGAACTGGACATGGAACAACAGACTGGTTCCAAATAGGAAAAAGAGTACGTCAAGGCTATATATTGTCACCCTGCTTATTTAACTTATATGCAGAGTACATCATGAGAAACACTGGACTGGAAGAAACACAAGCTGGAATCAAGATTGCCGGGAGCAATATCAATCACCTCAGATATGCAGATGACACCACCCTTATGGCAGAAAGTGAAGAGGAACTAAAAAGCCTCCTGATGAAAGTGAAAGAGGAGAGTGGAAAAGTTGGCTTAAAGCTCAACATTCAGAAAATGAAGTAGAGCGGACTTTTGGACTCTGAGGGAGAGGGAGAGGGTGGGATGATTTGGGACAATGGCATTGAAACATGTATACTATCATGCAAGAAACGAATCACCAGTCTATGTTCGATGCAGGATACAGGATGCTTGGGGCTGGTGCACGGGGATGATCCAGAGAGATGATATGGGGTGGGAGGTGGGAGGGGGGTTCATGTTTGGGAACTCGTGTACACCCGTGGTGGATTCATGTCAATGTATGCAAAACCAATACAGTATTGTAAAGTAAAATAAAGTAAAAATAAAAATTAAAAAAAAAAAAAAACCATCTGTCAGGAAAAAAAAAAAGAAAACGAAGATCATGGCATCCGGTCCCATCACTTCATGGGAACTAGATGGGGAAACAGTGGAAACGGTGTCAGATTTTATTTTGGGGGGCTCCAAAATCACTGCAGATGGTGATTGCAGCCATGAAATTAAAAGATGCTTACTCCTTGGAAGAAAAGTTATGACCAACCTAGATAGCATATTCAAAAGCAGAGACATTACTTTGCCAACAAAGGTCTGTCTAGTCAAGGCTATGGTTTTTCCACTGGTCATGTATGGATGTGAGAGTTGGACTGTGAAGAAAGCTGAGAGCCAAGAATTGATGCTTTTGAACTGTGGTGTTGGAGAAGACTCTTGAGGGTCCCTTGGACTGCAAGGAGATCCAACCAGTCCATCCTAAAGGAGACCAGTCCTGGGTGTTCATTGGAAGGACTGATGCTGAGGCTGAAACTCCAGTACTTTGGCCACCTCATGCGAAGCGTTGACTCATTGGAAAAGACCTTGATGCTGGGAGGGATTGGGGGCAGGAGGAGAAGGGGAAGACAGAGGATGAGATGGCTGGGTGGCATCATTGACTTGATGTACATGAGTTTGAGTGAACTCCGGGAGTTGGTGATGGACAGGGAGGCCTGGCGTGCTGTGATTCATGGGGTCGCAGAGTCGGACAGGCTGAACGACTGAACTGAAGTGAACTGGATTCATATACCAGTAAGACAAGCATAATATTAAACAAAAATAGTGTGGTTTAATCCAAAAATAAGAGTAGAAAAGCACTGATCTTCATTACAAGGTTTTAGGTATAACCACCCCTGGCCCCCCCCACCCCCCTGCCAGCTGCCCACAGGGATTTCATTGTTACTGTAAGTTCATTACCAGTGAAGTTTCTTTACAATAAACCTAGGTTCAAGGGTTCTTTCCAATATTTTGGCTTTAAGGGTTTGGGAAAAATTTAAAGGCTTCCTACAGGGAATTAGTGACACTGTAAGAAAGGACAGGGACCATAATTTTTATTAAATTGACCAGTTCATTCAAGATCTGTCTAGAAATACCCCTAAGAAAAACTTAAGAGAAAGTTCTGTTACGTCAGTTGTTTAGCATCTGTTTCCTGACTACAGTCAATGAAGTCTTTCTGAATTTAGTCAAACTACTTTGAGTTTACAAACATAAAGCAAACTGAGTTTAATTCAGCAAAATAGGTTGTCTATAGAGATACAGACAAAGACACAACAAAAGAAATCAGGATAAGAGAGATCCAGCCTCTTCCTTCCATTTCCAGGACTGCTGACATAAACTGTGTTCCAGCATGAACTAACATGGGACATAATGAATACACACACACATACATATAATCACAGTCTGATTATTCATTTAACAGTCCAGAGCAGACATAAACTAAAAATATTTACTACCTTTTGTTTCTTTATTTTCATAGCTGTTCGTGCAATCATTCGTTCATTTCTACTAGACTTTATTCCCATAGGAGGTTGGGATAGCTTACTTCAAGGATATATACTTAGCATATTTAGTTTCTTTTCTTTTTAATTTTCTTATCTTAAAACATCATCTGTTTTATTATTATTTATACCATTAGGACAGGGCTGATATAATAGCCTTTCCTTTAGAGTTGGCATCAATCTTTCTACAGTATTCTACAACCACTGTTGTACTTATTAGAAGCAAAATACTATGAACCCTATGACTGACTTCTCTATTGTTCCTGTGCTTTTTAAAGAAACTATGCCCTTAACACTTCAGCATGAGCCAAGTGACTTTAAATGGCTCTACTGCCAAGTTTTGACTCTTCTGGTGACGCATCTTTGATAACAACCAGCTCTATAAATTAACAACCATAAAGGTCCTTTAATAATACTGGAACCTGTTTAATTGCTCTCCTCTAAGAAGCCAAAGGAAATATATTTCTATTTGTATCTGACCTTTGGGATTTTCCGTTGTCAGTTTAAAGTCTGTGGGAGGCTGACAGAAAAATTTAACAGCTAGCTAGAAAGAAGAAATGTATTATTATAACTAAAATCAACCAAGCTGGGGAGGAAAGGGCTGGCCAAACTCCTTGGATTACAAAAGCAATCTTTTATCCAGAGTGGCTGTCCCAAGCTAACTCAAGTGTCTTGTAATCTAATCCCTGAAGATTTAAACATTTTCACCTATCTCCTAATCATTCACCTCCTTTGTTGGAAAGGCAAAAGAATCTGTATATTTTACAAATTTGATGGCAAAAAGCCCAGAAACTATGACACAAATGTATCACAGAGTATTATTTGAGCCTAGAGTAATAAATATTTTCTGTCACCCCCAGTATATATTTAATAGAGACAGCCTGTATCTAGTATGATAAAGGCAATATAATACTTAGAACTATAGCTAATAATTGCAATTCTGCACCATGGAGAAGAAAGTGACTGCAAGAAAGTTGAAAAGGTTTAATTTATCTGAGGCACAAGCAACTATTTACACAAATATCTTCCTGTGGCTCGGGGGTAACCTCCATATTCTTATGCTCCTATTAGACAATTCACTCTAATGTTTGGAACAACCCCAGCTCAGAAAAGGGCAGTGTTGTTTTAGTGTTTGTTATCAAAGCTGGAGTGAATTGATGACAGCAGTAACAATTCACAGGTATTCGGCATTTACAAAAGTACTTCTATATCATTTTTTAATTTTTATTTTTAGTACTTCTACTTTAATGTTCCCCTCGGACCTTACTAAAATGCAGATGTTGAGTCAGCTGTCCTTGGTTAGGCCTGACGATCTGCATTTCTAACAAGCTCTTAGGTGATGACAATGTCTCTGGTCCTTGGGTCACACTTTGAAGTAGCAAAACCTTATAACATGACCAGCATGGCATTTGAAAAGCATGGGTACTGCCCCAAGTTGGAACTTTCAGGTCTTCATTCTCATTGACCCAAGAATATGAACACTTGAGTTTCTTTTTGTCCTGGCAATCACTTACCTTGTCAGTGAATCCTATAATCCTGAAGCAATGCTGAATTGCTTCAAACTGTCTTCTGTAAGACTCCTTGGAAGTTATGTCATGCATCACCCTTCCAGTTTCATCAGCTATGTACCTACATGGAGTATGACCACACAGAATGAGTACTGACTTGGCAAATGGCATCCCAAATACCAGGGTATCATTGGGCTCTTCTTTGCAAGAGCATTTCCTTACAGTCTAATACTGTGATGAAATAATGGTGTGCATGGCTAAGTAAAATGTCTGCAATTAAGTTTTTAAGCTTTCTAGAAAATGCAAAGGGAAATAAAGTTCCTGCCATCTCATGTGGGCATTTTGGCTAAAGAGACTGTGTGTCTAGTTAGGAGAATGGCTCCATTTCCAAGTTTTGTCAATTGCTAATTATATATTCATTACAAATTAACAACTAAAACCCCTGAAACTTACCTAGGAGGCTTTTCCTCAGGAAGTCGGAACTCAGAAAGTTTCTTTTGGTGATAAAGACCAGCATAAATATAATAAAATATGTGAAAATTTTTCTCCCCTCTGGAAAAAAGTAGAGACGGGACATTGTTAATAATGTATTCTGGGCTTCTCTACTTGATGGCTTTTCCTTTCTATGCAAAATATTATTCTGTAGCCAATTTGCATTCATAGGCAATTAATATGCTACATTCCTGGAGAAGGAAATGGCAGAATACTCCAGTATTCTTGCCTGGAAAATCCCACAGACGGAGGGGCTTTGAAGTCTATAGTCCGTAGGGTTGCAGAGTCAGACACCACTGAGCACACAGTACAATATGTTACATCCCAAATACAGAATAGTAATAGGGATAGGATTAGAATAGCAATTTCCACAGTGTCACACTGTTAAACACATTTATGTTTATACAGAAGATTTTAGAGAATGAAACATTTATAGGAGGTAACAGCTCAGGTTACTTACGTTTAGAGATCTTTCTATTCCAGACCAAATAACTGTACATCTGTGACACACATCTTGTTTGAAGCCCATGTTGTATCAGAGACAGTGATATCCAACTTACAAAGATCACCCAAACTCCCTACTTCACCGAAGCCCAAGACGAGAAGCAGCTCACCAGTAGTTCAGCAAGTTAGGGAAGGGCACTGGTCCCAGAACTAAGGTCTCCACTGTCTCAAACTTGTATTCTTTCAAATACAGTCCAAAAATGTCATGCATCGTCTACCTAGTCTTGTGGAATGTACCTGTATTTAGGCCACTCTGGCCAGGGTGGGTGCTGCTGGACTGTGGTCTCTGTAGTCTGTGGACTGCAGTCAGCTTATGATGAGACAAGAAACTGGAAAGTCTGTGTCCAGACATTTTATAGTAAGTGGTATTTCTATGATATCTGAGAGTATGATGATTTTTCTGGTAATACACTTCAATTATATTTCACAAAAATAAAATCACAATTTATCATGAACTATTAAAAAAAAAACTAGTCTTTCAACAAAGATAGTTTGAAAAGTCCTTCTTTCTGTCCTTACTTTCCTTTGGAGGTCAGTCTCTTCTGTTGATGCCCTAGGATTTTCACAAATCCTCACCTTGGCCAACGTAGCTCTGTGGAAAGAAATCTTATCTTCCTTCTCCTCCTTGTCTCTGTCTGTGACATGGGTCCCACACTTTTCTTCAGTTTCTCCTGGATATTACCCTGGATATTCTGGCCTTCCTCTACTTGATTATTCTGTCTAAGCTCACCTGGTACATTCTTATCTC
The DNA here is from genome assembly GCF_014754425.2 of Oryx dammah. Taxonomy (NCBI): domain Eukaryota; kingdom Metazoa; phylum Chordata; class Mammalia; order Artiodactyla; family Bovidae; genus Oryx; species Oryx dammah. Next base: position 109,886,831 of record NW_024070211.1, on the reverse strand, counting down.
TACCAGCCATTCCTCACCCCTATTTGTTCACTCAACTAATAAACTTACTAAGTGCCAAGTATGGTAGGCACTGCACCAGATGCCAGGGATATGGGACAGAGGATTCCTGCTCTCTGGAGCTTCCTTCTGGTGATGGACAGAGATGAATCAGTATGAAAACTGGTGATAAGGACTTTGAAAGAAACAATCAAAGGGCTGAGACAACATTCGCGGATGAGGGTCACTTGTGCCCAGTGAAGGGAAGGACTCTCAAAGGAAATAACATGAAAATCAAATTTTAAAGTGTGAGAAAGGAGTGGAAGGAGCTACAGGGAGAAGAGTGAAAGCATTTCAAGGAGACGGAGCAGCACGTACACAAAGGCTCTGAGCATGATATCCATGTAGGGACCAAAAGTCTGCTGGTTGAGAAGCCGGTGGACAAGGTGGGCAGGGCCAGCCCACACAGGCCTTATCAGGCTATAATGAAGATTTTGTTGATTATGCAAATAGAATTCTTTGAAGTGTTTTAAACTGTAAATGTGAGACTAGATTGTAAGAAGTTAAGATGGATGCAAGGAGACCAACGAGGAGGACTTGGTGAGAGAATCCTACTACATGCCAGAGGAGAGCAGAACCAGAAAGATCAGATGACCAGGACTTACACAAATCCCACCTTCTTCTCATCTAATGTCTTCAGTCTATTTTACCCACCAGTGCTATCATATTGACTAAAATTAACAGCAATAATAAGTTATGGGTTATTACGTACCAGTTATTCTATATTTGGCAAAAATCACATATCATTTCATTTAATTATCCAGCCCTGTGAGGTTGGCTTTGAAAGTGAAAGTATTAGCTGCTCAGTCATGTCTGACTCTTTGCAACCCCATGGGCTGTAGCCCACCAGGCTCCTCTGTCTATGGAATTTTCCAGACAAGAATACTGGGGCGGGTAGCCATTCCCTTCTCCAGGGGATCTTCCACACCCAGAGACTGAACCTGGGTTTCCTGTATTGAAGGTGGATTCTTAACCATCTGAGCCACAAGAGGTTGGCTTTATTATGTCTTCTTTTGCATATGAGGAAAGTAAGCTATAAGGATAGTTCTATTAATAAGTGACAGAGCTGTGATCAGAACCCTCCTTACATTTTCCTTGTAAAAGACCACTTTACATTTGAACACAGAAAACTACAATTTCCATTCTGTCAGAGGTAGTTTCCTAAACTTTAAAATAACCCTAATTTAGAAAGAAAGAAGCAGGGCACCTCATAAAAATTAATCAAGACACCACAGGGAAGCTAAAAATGACTGATTCTATCCTTTCGTGTATTTGTTTAATTTTCAAGTCAGTCCCTGTTTTGTGAAGGAACTGCGGGTATCTGATAAAAGAAGATGCTGGGGTTCTGAACCTAAAACAAGTCCTGTGGGCTCCACTTGCACAACCTCTCAGATTCATCTGCTCCCCTGCTTCCCCATCTCCAAGGCTACCACCTCAGTTCAGGCTAACAGTCTCTCTCAGGTTGATTTGAAAACAGCCTCCTAGTGGTCTCAGTGTAATAGTAGTTCTTGCATCTTCTCCAACCCATTTGCTCCACTGAAGCCAGAGCCATCATCTCATCATAACAAAACCCAAGCTGGGTTTTGTGACTCCCCTTCTTCAAAACATTAAATGGCTTCTTTTTACCTTTAGAATAAGGTTCAGAAGAATTGTCTTTAGAATAGGTTCCTCAACCTGGCTCCAAAGCCCTGCATGATCCGGCCTCAGTCTTGTCTTTGCTTCTCTCTTCCCCCACCCCTCCACTCCTGTCGCCCTCCCATCTCTTTGGCTGACTTCTAGTGATCCTCAGGGCTCAGATTAAATGTCTCTCACACAGAAACCCTCTCCTCCTAGGCTAGGCTATTACCCTTTCACCTGTTTTACTTTCAGAGTGCCTTACATTGCTTCCTGGTACCTACCACAGTTGTTATGCATTAAGCTTATTTATTTTTTTTGCTTAATGCCTGTGACCCTTCCTGCGCCTGTCCCTCTCTCATCCCCGATCCACTCCAAGCTCCAAGAATACTAGAATTTTGTCTATTTTGTTTACTCTTGCAACCTCAACAGAGAGCACAACACTGGCATGCAGCAGGAATAGGCATAAATGGAGCCGTGTTCCTGAGGAAGTCTGATGTCCTCTAACAGTAATAATAATAGGAAGAGAGGCTAACTCTAACATGTACCAACCCAGGCACTTTTAAAAGTTCTTTTACATAAACAAACTCACTAATTTTCATGGCAAACTCATGAGGTAGGCTCTAGGAGCATCTTCATTTCACAGATGAGGCTCAGAGAGGTTAGGTGATGAGAGCGTTAATTCTTAGGTAGATTGATAAGGAGTCAGGGGCCCTCGAGGAGGAGAAAGGGATAAACCTTTTTTCTGTATTGCTTTGTCTTAATCACATAAGACATTTTTTCTTAAACTCTGAGTTATTATGACAACAATCTTTAAGACTAACTTTCTTTAAGCCCCGAGCTAATGATGTCTGGGCTTAATGTCTGTCTGACTTAGTCATGTCTGACTCTTTGCGACCCCGTAGACTGTATAGTCCCTGGAATTCTCCAGGCCAGAATACTGGAATGGGTAGCCTTTCCCTTCTCCAGAAGATCTTCCCAACCCAGGAATCGAACCGAGGTCTCCTGCACTGCAGGCAGATTCTTCACCGACTGAGCTATGAAGGCTAAATCTTCTTTGGAGATCATGAATCTGACATCGTTCTCCATAAGCTATCAGTGACATACCCAAGGTCACACAGTAAATGTCAGAGACAGACTTGAATCAAGAGCAGTCCATGCTATTGACCACAGCTGCTATGCTGCTTTTTTTTTCCTTTTTTTTTTTTTGCTGCACCATGCAGCTTGTGGGATCTCAGTTCCCCAACCAGGGATTGAACCCTCAGCAGTGAGAGCCAGAATCCTAACCACCAGACCGCCAGGCAAGTTCCTATACTGCTCTTCTTAAAATAACTTTTCCCTCTCTCAAACTAGGGGAAACTTAACATGTAGAATATTCTCAGTGTTTTTTTTTTTTTTTCTAATAGACAAGCTCAATTTTAAGGGAACTAGTAATTTATAAAAGTAAGTGCATATTGTTAAATTCTACCTGGTATAACCAACTCCAGGGAATGGGCATACCTATCCCAAAGTAATCTCATCCAGCCCTTTCTACTGTGCTTGTAAACGTCTTTTAGGTTAGAAATCACCATTTATCCTTTCCTTAAATAGTTCCTTGCCTTTGGGGAGGCTGAGGGTAGGAATGGGGGCAGGGATACTAAGAACAAAGAATGGAATGTAGCCATAAAAATTCCCAAAGCCTCCTGTCTACATTGCAGCATAAAACCAGAGTGAGAAAATAGGGCACCTACACCGCCTGTTTTATAACTCTGGATTTTTCAAGGAGATATTCAGAGATTCTTGCTCCCATCACAGCTCCAGTTGGTGTAAACATCATTTCCAGATATTTTCCAAAACGGCTGGAATTGTCATTGATGGCAGTGCATGCATTTCCAAAGGCTTCCACCAGAGAGTTGACTTGCAGAATTTTTTCTCTCAAGGTCTGATTATCTGCCTGTGCCAAACAGAGAACAGTCCAGTCGAGTCTCCAGAAACACTGCTCCAGTAGAGCTGCCACACACCCCTCCCAGTAAATAAAAATCACATTTATCTTTTGGGGAAAAACTCCATTTGGGAAATTAGCATCAACCACCAGCACTGTTTTCTCAGATAAGCATCTGCCCAGGTGCATAAGTATCAGATGAGGCTAGGTTAGGTCAGTTTTTATGACCATCCACGCTTCTCTTAAAATCCTTGACAGATAAAATGCCTAGAGTTTAGAAAGAATTTTAAATAGATTCCATCACTTTTCTCAGTTATTCATTATAATATTCAATAAACCTCCTCTGTAAAAAATACTTAAATTTGTTCTTAGTCTTATAATACACTGCTTATAAGTAATTGCTAGGCTATTTTTACAGCCATATCTTCAATGTCCATTTCACCAAGCTAAAAATTTCTATTTCCCTCGACTTTTGCTCAAAGATTTCTACTTTCCAGTCCTTTAATCACCTTAGTGACTCCCCCGATCCTGCTCCTAGTGTTTAACCACTTTTACTACTTAATGGCTGTTTGTATTATACTGAGAACAAGAAAAGTTAATTGCCAAATCTAGTAAATTCATGCTGGCATTATTTTCTTCACTACATGAAAGGAGAAGGACATGGACATACTGACATCTTACAAGGCCTAGCAATCAGGAGGCGAGCATAATAAAGCTGGAATGTTTCTATGTACCCCCTAATAAAATCCAGTATTTCCATCATTTTAGAAATATGCAGTTACTCTGAAGGGACTTCAAGCCAGAGTACAGAAAGCAGGTCATCATTACCTTTCCCAAGAAAGTCAAATGCTGAACGATCAGGTGGGCACTTTCCGTCTTCCCAGAGCCACTTTCTCCACTGATGACAATGCACTGATACAGAAAATGAAGTGTTAGTGAAGAACTCACAGCACAGTAAACATCCTGTGTGTTCAGCTATGGTTTCCATGTAACATCCACCACTGTTCACCTTAACTCTTCACTGAGCAATACATCTTAGGAATCCTCCCATTTCAGCACATTGAGAGCTTCTTTAACCTTTTTAGTCATTTGTGGCTCCTCGGTACAGATGTACCATAGTCTATTTAACCAGTCAGAATGGATACTTGAGTTTCTTCCTATGTTGCTCCAAACAATGAACAGCCCTCTGCATAGGTCATTATATTTATGCAGGTTCATTTGCAGAATAAATTCCCAGAAATGGGGTTGTTGGACCAAAAGGTAAACACATTCATAAGTTTAATAGATAATACCAAATTGCTTTCCTAAGGACTGTATGAAAGTGCCTATTCTCCTGCAGCATCACCAACTGGGTATGTTGGATTCCTGCCATTCTGACAGGCAAAACACTGTATCTTGGGAGAGTTTTAATTTGCACTTTTATTACGAGTGAGATTGGGCATCTTTTCATAAGTTTAATGTCATTCATATTTTCCTTTTTTGTGTCCAGTCTATATCCTTTGCCTTCTTTTTTTAGTATTATTGGTCTTTCTATCAGTGTTTTCTAGGAGCTCTTTATGTATAAAGGAGATTAGTAGGTGTGGTATAATAAAAAACATATATTGGGTATTTGCCTCTGGTTCTTGACTCTGAGCTCCTAAACTTTTGGAATGTGCTGAATGATAGAAGTGGTGGAGCATTCTTTGTTATTCACAAACAAGTCCCTTTCAAGCAAATATAACTGCTAACCAAGTGGTTCAAGGTGGAGCCCAGGATAGCTTCAGGATGGGGGCTGATCACCAAAAAAGATGTAGGGGGAGGGAACTTTCAGCCTTACCATTCCAACTTCTGGGGAGGAGAAAAGGGCTAGAGACTGATTGAGTCATAAAAACTCTTGAACAACAAGATTCAGAGAGCATCCAGTGTGAATATGTTGCAGGCCTGGGAGGGGCCTGTGCCTAGAAAATGCATAGAACCTTTGCACCATTTTCTCCCCTATATCTTGCCCCAAGCATCTCTTCCGTTTGGCTGTTTCTGAGTTGTGTCCTTTATAAAAACCCAGGAAACACAAGTATTTTTCTGAGTTCTGTGAGTCATTCTAGTGAATTATCAAACCTCAGGGGGATTGTGGGAATCCCTAAATTTGTAGTCAGCCAGGCAGAAGAGTGGGTAGCCTAGGCACCACATTCACAACTGGCATTGAAGTACAGGTGGTCTTGTGGACTGAGCCCTGAACTTGTGAGGTCTGTGCTAAATCTGGATAGCTAGTATCAGAATTGAATGGAACTGAATTGTTAGACATCTGGTTGGCATCAGGGAATTGCAGAATTTGCTAGTGTTGGTAGAGACACAACATTTGGTGTCAGAAAAAAGATAACACAGTGGGATAACTTTGTAACTTGAAAAACACATATATCTCCCTTCATTTACTCCTGTCTATGAATTCTGTGGACATTTCACAAATCTCTGGGAAAGGTAATAATTTGGAGAAGCCAAGTTTTTAACCCATAGTTAATCCATGTATTCCATTTTATAAATTGCACTATTAAAATTTCAAGTGTTTCTCAACAAATCCAAAACTGGACTTCACAGGTCTCAGGAAATATATACATTGTGCTTCTATCATAAAATTTCTCATGAAATTAGACTGTTTCTATAACAGAATAAACACACAAGGGAAAAAATATTACAAGTAAAGGAAGGGCCAAAGGTTGGATATGCCACCACTGTGAACTGGAGGTCCAGACAGTTAAAATTTATGGGTGGGCTTTGGGTTAATAGCATTGAGTTTAAGATTTGTACAGTTTTTCCCCAATTCATCACAATTTCTTAGCAGCTAAACAGTGGGTACGTGACCATTATCAGCCTGTGTACAGTATTTCATACAAAAAGGACTGCACCATGAACTTTCTGAACCCTTCCTAAGAAAGAACTTAATTTCTGTCATTCTCCATCTTGTTTTTATTACAGTCATTACCATGTCATCAGTTTTGTGTTAGCTCTATGTTCTCATATTAGAATTATCTCATTATATTTTAGGGATTCCCTGATAGCTCAGTTGGAAAAGAACATGCCTGCAATGCAGGAGACTCCAGTTCAATATCTGGGTCAGGAAGATCTTCTGGAGAAGGGATACGCTACCCACTCCAATATTCTTAGGCTTCCCTTGTGGCTCAGCTGGCAAAGAGTCTGCCTGCAATGTAGGAGACCTGGGTTCGATTCTTGGGTTGGGAAGATCCCCTGGAGAAGGGAAAGGCTACCTACTTCAGTATTCTAGCCTAGATAATTCCATGGACTCTATAGTCCATGGGGTGGCAAAGAGTTGGACATGACTGAGTGAATTTCACCTTCCTCTATTATATTTTACCAGGGAAAATGAGTGTATTTGAGGAGGATGTCTCACATTTCTTGAAAAGGGTTTCTACATTCTCTTGTTCCTCTAGTTTATCACTACTCCTGTCCCACTGGGCTACTATTTCATTGCCTATTTCCTTGAGTCAGTATCAGCATCCAGAATGGCAAGTTTTTAGGAAAACTCAAGAGCTGCAAAGGAGAACAGAAAACATCCTACTGTGGGACTTGGTGGGGAAGGACAGTTAAGTTCTTACCTGGTCTTTGCTGAAAGTAACCATGCATTGGTAAGCAGCATCTGCTGATGCAAATATGTGAGGGGGATTTGAGGCACGTTTCACTCCATGATACAGTCTGGAAAACTGAAAAACATTAATTTAAAGAACTCTTCTAATGTTCCAATACCCTTTGCCCATAAAACCAAGGCTGTGTCACTTTTCAGGGGAACTGTGGCATCAGAGAGGCTGTAGAGCAGTCTCTGGAGTCTACAGGACTGACTTCAAATCCCAGGCTCCATAGCTTCTTCAAGGACACTAACTTCACTATGTGAAGTCTCCTCATCTGCCAAATAGGCTTACTAATAGTGCCCATCATGCAGGGTCATGAGAAATATCCAAGGCAACCCAATGCCAGGTATACAGTAAACACTAATTGAATGTTAGCTGTTATCATTACATCTTAACTTAAAAGTCACCCCCAAAATGTACGAATTTTGTTGCACTGTTATTTTCAGTTTGGGGTATGTCCACCCATGGTATTTATTCTCACTTTTTCTCCCTTTTCATTTTTCCTTGAGATTTAAAATTTCCTGTTAAGGAGCCACATGCTCAAAAATATTCCTTACCTGTGGAGAGTATATGCTTAGATTCTGGAAGGGGTTTAAGGCAATTAAGATATCTCCAACATATGTGTAAATAAGTAAGTCCACATAACGCTTCTGCAGCTGATGAATAATTGTATCCTAAGAAGAGGATAAATAGTACTGAGAGTAAACATTATTTCTAGTCAAGGGAGAGATATTAAAAATAACAACAAGTGTATTCTTACAAGAATAATTTTCTCCAAAAGATTAAAATAGTCCATTTAAATCATACCTTATTTGTTAGGACCCTAATGATCCTAAATGTAGATATTTGCCTTGAAAGAAGAAAAAATTAGGAATATACTATTTAAAAGAATTCAGCCCATTTAGGACTTGCTAAAAAACACTGACATATCCGACAAGAGTTTTGTTATTATGAAAAAACTGTTTGACTCCATCCAAATGTTCTATTCAGAATTCGATTTAATAGGCCATTCCTATTAATAAAGTACAGATAAACTGTAACTTCATTTTTCAAAGCACTACACTAAAAAATTTATGTGGTGGGAATGTAGAATTGAACACTTTTATATCACACTTTAGTGATTCATACATTGCATTTAAGGGTCCCCAGAGTTAGAAACAGCAGAAGCAGGTCCAATGCAATTAACAGCTCTATTAAACATGCATATTTTAAATGGGGATTATCACAATTTTCAAATTTGGAATTCAAGCTGTATTAGCTTCACTATTTCCCTAAATGAAGCTCTTCTTTATGAAGAACAAACAACTGTTTTAATTTAAGGGTTAAATTGCACTGTTCTATAAACAGAAAATAATTTCAGCTGATATAAAAACATCTTTTAAGCCAGCAATATAAAAGCCTTCACGGGAAAACTCCAAATCCTTTTCTCTTCATCATTTAGGACATTTAGGGGACTATAATGAACACAGCACAACACGGGATCATAGTCACAGCAGCCAAACATCCTTGAGTTTCACCCCAGGGCTACACAAACAAAGTCTCAAGTGACCTTAGGAGAACATGGTCTACAACAGAAAGATCAGACCAGTCGTGTGAAACAAAAGTCCTTGGTGAAAACTGCCTATTAAATATTTAGTACCTCATCCAGGACCTCCATATTGACCAAGTCATCCTCAAGGCAGTATTTTTCAGCATCTTCCACATGATAGGGTCTTCTGGTGTGCATCCTTTCATGCCTAGAGTTTATCCAGAGAATATTAGTACTAAGGCAGTAAAAAAGATATCAGAAACTAGGCCACAAGAACAATTCAGCCACTGTCTCGTCACACAACACATTCAGAGACTTCAGAGAAGGGACAGGAAGAGCAAGCCTAGTCCAAGCCCCCGGCCCTCTCTCATCACTGCAGAAATTCCAGGGGAAAGGGGTGCTCCAGCATCCAAGCCTTCTGCTGCCGTGAGGAGCACTGCCAAATGGGCCCATATAATACTCATATCTGCTTTTCTTAAATGCCAACCACAGTACTTCCTCACATTATTTTCTGTTCAGCATCAGACACATAATTCTCGTTAAGGTACTTCCCTTCAGGTTCCCTCTTGCTTCTACCAGCACCACTCCCCGTTTTCTGGGGAATTTTTAAAGCTACAGAAAACTTTAGAGAATAACATAGCAAATACCAACGATAAAGAAACACTCATATTTTATCTTGTTTGTTTTAAATCCCTCTGTGACCCACTCCACTTTCCTCAGTTCAGTTCAGTTCAGTCACTCAGTCGTGTCCGACTCTTTGCGACCCCATGGACTGCAGCATAATAGGCCTCCCTGTCCATCACCCACTCCTGGAGTTTATTCAAACTCATGTCCATTGAGTCAATGACTCCATCCAACCATCTTATCCTCTGTAGTCTCCTCCTCCCACCTTCAATCTTTCCCAGCATCAGGGTCTTTTCAAATGAGTCAGTTCTATGCTTCAGGTGGCCAAAGGATTGGAGTTTCAGCTTCAGCATCAGTCCTTCCCATGAATATTCAGGACTGATTTCCTTTAGGATGGACTGGTTGGATCTCCTTGCAGTGCAAGGGACTCTAAAGAGTCTTCTCCAACACCACAGTTCAAAAGCATCAGTTCTTTGGTGCTCAGCTTTCTTTATAGTCCAACTCTCACATCCATACATGACTACTGGAAAAACCATAGCTTTGACTAGACAGACCTTTGTTGACAAAGTAATGTCTCTGTCTAGGTTGGTCATAGCTTTTCTTCCAAGGAGCAAGCATCTTTTAATTTCATGGCTACAGTCACCATCTGCAGTGATTT